>NC_047661.1:96552268-96852268 GCF_011762505.2 Arvicanthis niloticus
AGTATCAGGGAAACTCTGGTGCTGTGAAAAGTAGCAACTGCTTATGATTAAGTGGCTCTTTCTGCTCTGTGAGAGTTTAAAGTCTGGAAACACATGACTCTGTGACCAAGAACCACAGCTTGTGATTACAGACATCATGGGGCATGTGCAGACTGCTAGTGTAGAACTGGACAATGAGAACAGACAAACTCAGCCTGTCCCTTTACTTAGTGGTATTTCTTACCCAGGGAGAAAAATAAAAGATGTCTCAATTGTGTGTCCATATACTCATAATCAAATAGTTGTAAAAACCTGAAAAAATGCACCAGAGTCAACTGTCAGAATTGTGCCACAGCCAACTGCAGAATTATTTGGAATGCAATTTCACTGCTAAACCCTCTTCATGAGAACCCTGAATAATATGACTCCATATCTCACCTCACTGCCAGCCTCATCCCGCTACAATTTGGTTTCCTTGATGCTTTGTATTTATAATATGCCAGATACATTTTACAGTGTAAGAGCTTCATTGACTGACATGGGATATGTTTTAATTTCATTTATTTTTGGTGTTCGTCTTTTATATCCTGTTTTTTTTTTTTTTTTAAAGACAGAATCAAAGCAGACATTGAATGATGCTTGCGTGACAATTTGTCAGTACTAGTTGAGCTAGGAAATGAATACTATTTATTACTTATTGTAAGTTAAGGAGAAAAGGCATAAAGAAATAAAGAACATGATAATCACAAGGTAGAAGAAATAATTGAACATGAATGACTATTCAGTAATGGAGAGAGGAGAGCAAACCTTAAATAATTTTGCAAAATACAGAAAAACTGAAGGAGGATGGTGGATATCATATAGATAGATAGTTAAGGGATATATGACAGAAGATAGATGATAGGTAGACAGATGATAAATATGTGATAGATTGACCGATGAGAGACAATAGATGAATGAAAATATAATGGATAGATGATGGGGAGGTAGATGGAGGACTGAAGATTCATAGGTAGATAATTATGCTATGTCTACATAGCTAGCCAACACTCTGATATCTTTGTACACTGGGCTTCTCCTTGCGGAACGAGTTGCCTCCCACATTCCCACTTCCAAATAACATCACTTTAGGATTAATGGATGAGCTTACTAAGTTCTCAATAGGGTCATGCATTTAGTTGATAACAATTGGAGTGGGCTATGGAATAAATGAGTGAGTGAGTCAATAAAAGAATGGTGAGAAATGGAATGAAGATTGTACACTTAAAAAACTGCCCCCTTCTTTTGGCATTAGTAATAAATGACTAGTAATTGGTAGCTTTCTGAAACAATACAAGAGTATGTTATAGGTACAAGGAAGTAACTGTAGGATTTATTTTTGTTAAAAGCTCCTGACACAGAATGGGAATAAAGAGCCAAAAGAAAGACTGGTGGTTACAAATGGACTTAGCTAGAGCATGGCCGTTCCACTTAACAGTGCTCCCAAAAGGTTTCCTTTAAAAGTCAATGAAGTAGGAACTAGATTTTTCTAGTGAGGGTTAAGGAGCATAACAAAACTGGAAAGTAAAACCTAAGAGAAAGAACATTTTATGGAGTTTGTTCTGGAAACGGGAAGAATGAAACTTAGATCCATGAAAGAATTTCTGTTTTTACGCAGTTCCCACTGCTCAGTCAGCTGCTGCGTCAAAGGCAACACTGTGACCCCAGCTTCTGGTGACACCATGACCCCCCAGCTGCAGGCATGTAGGTGATATTTTCCATGTATACAGAGGTTTAACCAGTGATTTTTCAAACTAAGTAGCAAAGGAGGCCAGCTTCCTTGGTAAAAGTTTATTTGGGACAATAAACTTTTGTCTAAGGGACAGAGTTTAAACAGTACATAGTAAACAGGGATGAACCAAGTTAAAAACATACTACAGTACAATTATAATAACAATAACAATAATAATAATAATAAAGTAGAAGAATAAGAATAATACCAGTATTCATTAACAGTAATTGTGATGGTTTTTTGATTATTGACTATGTGTCAAGAACCTTTTCTATATATTATGTGTAATTCATATAATAATATTTTATTTTTGTTACACAGAATGTAGTATGTCCACTTTACCTGCACAATTAAAAATTAGCAACAAATAGTAGAATTTTCTATAAGAAAAGGAAGCCAAGATGTTGTCTGCTTGCTCTCTGAGTCCTCCTGTTTTGTTTTTCACCACTATTCTGCATACTTTACACAGGTCCAGACAAGATGCTACCCTGATCAAGTGCATGTCCTCATGGGGTAATTAAGCAAGTAGAATGGGTGGTTTGGGGAATCTGGCTGAGACGTTTAAATTAATAAAACAGAAACACACATACATACAGGTACAAACATACATATAGACATACACATACATAAATGTACACACAGATACTCATAAACATACATATACACATAGAGGTAATAACACGGTTCTATTCTTGGCAACATGAACTTTTTTGTTTTTTTCTTCTCTCCTCCCATGGAACAATTCAACACCACAGGTATAAAATACTTTAGTCACATTTACTGAAGATTATCCTTTACATGGGCCGTTTGGGAGACAAAAGAGTTTTGATAAGACATCGAAACCCTTGTAATTTTGTTATGGATTTTTAAGAAAATGGATTAAAGTATTCTCAGTGTAAGCTCTGTGGGAGACCATATTGAGGTACAATCTGAAAAAATGGGTCAGACTGGGATAAAGACCAAAATCACAGAGTTGAAACACATGTTTATTTCAGATTATGATGGCTCACATAACTTGTTACTCACCTTTGCAATTTCAGATAACCAGTGTGCACTTCCAAAGGTGACATCTTTCTCCACCACTGTTCTGTGCACACTAAATTTCTGGAAGGTGTGCTAATTGATTATTTAAATCAGAAACACATGACTTTGCAAGGAGCTGGGTTAGTCGTTAGTGTTAACTCTTAGGAACTACGGAAGTTACTCCAGAGCACGATCTTCATGAAAACCTTTTCTCCCACAAAGTAACTCAACTGAGTAACTACTGTACAAACATATCTGCCCTACTGTCTTTCCATATGGTGAGAGGATGTGTATCAATGTTGGTAAAGTGTGTGGACTTCCATGCCCACCACTTCATGCCCTAGTGGCCTGTTAGAAGGAGCTGGAAAAGTAACATGCGAGAAGATTGATGGAGAGTTTTAGCACCATACAGAACATGCTTCCTTGCAGTGAAAAGAGAATGGACTTATTTTAATGGTTAAAAGGGGAGAAAGAACCTCTGACCTCTTCCGAGGTAGGAAAACATTTAGGAACCCTCAATACTCTACACATAACAACTGTTTTAGTTTTGTTTTAGTTTCGTTTTTACTCTTTTAGTGGCCAGCCTGGAATTTATGCTCCTCTCTGCTAAACTTACAAGTCTCTTCTCATTTTTCAAGACCACCATTGCACCTGCTATGAGATTCACTCTCACATGTTGGTGAACACAGATGGACTACTGATGTGAATATATCCTAAACTAATTTAGATACAATGATTAGAAATTAAATTAAACATAAACATGACTCTTGTGATCTTTCTGTGTGTAATACTTTGTGTTGGGATGAGGCTTTTCTTTTCCTATTTTTTTTTTGTTTGTTTATTGAGACTTGATTTCTGTGTAGACCAGGCTGGCTTCAAACACAGAAATCCATCTGCCTCTGTATTTTGAGTGCTGGGATTAACTTTTCTTATTAACTAACCTGTGATGTAGGTATTTGTATAGGAAAAGAATCTTAAAAGAGGTTGTGTATAGAGTATTTGACGAATTGCAAAAGTATTTCACTTATTATTTGATTATTATAGGCAATTTTTAAAGATTTATTTTATGTATATGAGTACACTGTAGCTGTCTTCAGACACACCAGAAGAGGGCATCAGATCCCATTACAGATGGCTGTGAGCCACCATGTGGTTGCTGGGAATTGAACCGAGGACCCTTGAAAAAGCAGTGAGTGCTCTTAACCACTGAGCCATCTCTCCAGCCCCCAGGAATACTTTTAAACCATGATTATAGACATAATTATGTGACTATACATATATAGAGATAATATACATATTATCTCTAGTTTGTGTAGCTGGTTTTCTTTTAAAAAATTATATATTTTGTCTCCCTATTTTACTTTTCTAAAGAATTCTATGCAGTCTCTAGAAAGTTCTCTTTTTTCCAGAGCCTTGAGTTCAGAACAACTGTAGAAAAATAGATTTTTCTAGGTATGTTCACACTATGTCCTTCAAAGGAGATGGCTAAGCCATGATTTTGAGTCTATTTACCCAAAAATATTGGAAATCTACTAAAGACAGTGTTAAACTATGATCCATGGTGTCATGGCTTTGAACTTGACAGGAGGATGAATTACCTGGGAGAGTAGCAATTCACACCTCTGGTTGTGAAATTAGACCTTGCTTGTTTAATGAATAGATGTAGTCATAATATATGAAATTATTGGAAGTTGATAAAATTCAGAGACAGAGCAGAATCAGAGGATGTAGGTCAATTAGAGTGTGTCATTGAGTCAATATGCTAATCAGGGATCTTCCCTTCCTCCTTCCCTGCCTCCCTCCATTCCTCCCTCCCTATGATGCTTCCCTCTTTTTTTTTTTAGTCTTTTCTTCCTTCACTCTTTTCTTTCTTTCTTTCTTTCTTTCTTTCTTTCTTTCTTTCTTTCTTTCTTTCTTTCTTTCTTTCTTTCTTTCTTCTTTCTTCTACCTGAAATAATGTGAAGTGATTTCTTCTGTCATGTTCTCCTCCCCAGGCTGTACTAAAGCCTATCAGATTTCAAGCTAAAGAGAAATCCTTACTACTTTACATTGTATATACTAAGAATTTTGTTTCAGAGAAATGAAACCACCAGGTAGCTAGGAATCAGCTAAGGTCTGTCACACTGTTGGTGGAGACTTGACTTCTCCACAGAGATAATAAGAACCTGGTATTTTATGAAGTTAGTTGTTTTAGGTAGAAAAGACTTTTTAGTAGCTAGTAACCATGCATTGCATTATAATGAAAATACTAGTTATAAAAATTTGTTACAAATGTTAGAATGTACTCCTATCTCTCAGTTGGCAGTTGGTAGTTCAAAAGGAAATCCAGGCTCTTATATTCTGCTTGAGGATACCAATGTTTGGTTTTGCACACAGAAGTAAATATTAGCTAAGACAGACAAAGTATTCATCCAAGTCATTATAGCTCTGGAACCAGATTTATCCTGGAAAAATGAATTATGGGTAGAGAACAGAGCTGACCTCAGTTCCAGTTATAAAAACAGAGAAGCTGTTTGGGATACATGATCATCTAAATAAAGTTCAGTAATTATGATTTCTTATGCAATGCTATGTAAAAATTAAGTGTTATCTATCTTAAAGTTCTGTATTGTTTAGAAGAGGAAGAGATGCAAATTGATTTTGAGCCACATATCCAGCCTTTCATTAGGTGACATAGTTGGTAGTAAATTTCCAAGTAACTGATTTTCATTCCTTCATCAATTTTCTTAAGCAGAATTATTTTAAATATGTTGGGTATTTTTGTTTTTGTCATGTGGTTGTCTAGTTATCATCTGCCTCCTTAATTTTCACGGAAACATACATATCTGTATCACACATATTTATATGGCTCTAGTAATAATTTTAAGGTGGGAAAGAGAAAATGTAACAAGACAAATGTATGGTATTATTTTTATACCTTTTCCTTGCAATCGTTTCCATGCTAAGAAATCTCTGTTGCTAAATATAAATTTTATGTCTTGCCATTTAAAGTAATCCAATATATAATAATGGAAAATAAGCAGAGAACTCTGTCTTGGTATGTGTTTGTGTGTGTTCATGGGAGAGAGAGAGAGAAAGAGAGAGAGAGAGAGAGAGAGAGAGAGAGAGAGAGAGAGAGAGAGAGAGAGAGAGAGAATATGTGTGTGTGCTCATGTGTGTATGAGAATTATTTGTATTTGTGTGTGCTTCTGTGTGTGCATATATGTGCATGTGCATGTGTGTGCAGGTGTGTATGAGTATGTGTGAGAGTGTGTATATGTGTATGCATGCATGTTTGTGTGTATCTGTGTGTGTGTGTGTGTTTATGTGTGAGAGAGTGCCCATGCACAGTAAGGCTAAAGATGGAGCCTAAGGCAGTACACATGCTAGTAAAATGCTCTTTTGCTGACGTATATTCACAGCCCTGAGAGTACTCTTGATAAGCCATGTGATTTTTCCAGGGGGTGACTGCTATGTTGTGTGTATTTATACAGAAACTTTCCCCTGCATAATCAGCTCGATGCTGCCCATTTTACTGCCAAATATTCCTTCTCTATGGTACCAGAATACTGTAACCAAGGGAACAGCTTACAGCTGACATATAGAGTAGTGCCACAAATTAATTTCACAGTTATCAGGGTATAGGGTGATAACAGTAACGTGAGCTACTGTGAAATTACTATTGTTCCCATAGAGTTACAGTGTAATTATTACTTTTGTGGTAACTAAGCAAATAATTTGCATCACTCTTCTTGGATGTATGCTCTGTCTTCCTGCTGTTTCTCTGTTCCTCCTCTTCCTTTCTCCTTTGTTTCCTATTCTTCGTCCTTTTGCTGGCTCAGCATCCCTATTTTTTTATAGTATATTCTTTATATGTCAGCACTTCAATGCATTCTCCATATATTCAGAATAGCAATGTAAATTATTGCTGATGTTGTTATTAAGAAAAGTGAAGTGGGGTCAATACTCAATGACATTAAAAATGTTATATTTCTGACTATTCTTGTTGCCATTACAAATTACCTGAGAGGGGGGAAAAATTAAGGTTAACACGCTTGCTTTGAGTTCTTAACTCAGAGAGACCAGTCTATAATTATTAGGTTCTGTTTTTTTTTGTTGTTGTTATTAAATTATTTTATTTATTTACATTCCAAATTTTGCCCCACTTCCTGGTCTCCCTTCCCTGGGTTCTTCACCCCTCCCTTTTCCTTGTTTGCTTCTCAGAGGGTGCTCATCCCCCATCCACAGCTCACCCCCAGCCAGCATCCCCTCATCCCTGGGGCATCAATTTTCTTTTTTTAAATTAACTATTCTATTCTTTTTATTTTTTTGTTATTGGATAATTTTTATTTATATTTCAAATGTTATCCCCTTTCTTGGTTTCCCACCGAAACCCCCTATGCCACCCCCCTCCTGCTTCTATGAGGGTGTTCCCTCACCCACCCACTCCTGCCTCCCTGCCCTTGAATTTCCCTACACTGGAGCATTGAACCTTCACAGGGCCAAGGGCCTCTCCTCCCACTGATGCTAGACAAGGCCATCCTCTGCTACATATGCAGCTGGAGCCATAGGTCCCCACATGTGTACTCTGTGGTTGGTGGTTTAGTCCCTGGGAACTCTGGGGGTCCTGGTTGGTTGATTATTGTTCTTCCTATGGGATTGCAAACCCCTTTAGCTCCTTTAGTCCTTTTTCTAACTCCTCCACTGGGGACACCATTCAGAACCCCATGCTCAGTCCGATGGTTGGCTATGAGCATCCACCTCTGCATTTGTCAGGCTCTGGCAGAGCCTCTCAGCAGACAGCTATATTAGGCTCCTCTCAGCATGCACTTCTTGGTATCCACAATAGTGTCTGGGTTTGGTGGCCGTATATGGGAAGGATCCTTAAGTGGGGCATTCTCTGGATGTTCTTTCCTTCTGTCTCTGCTCCACACTTTGTCTCTGTATTTACCCCCATGAGTATCAATTTCTGCAGGATTAAGCACATCCTCTTCCACTGAGGTCAGACAAGGCAGTCTTCTGTTAGATATGTGCTGGGGGCCATGGACCAGCCCTAGTATACTCTTTATGTGGTGGCTTAGTTTCTGAGAGTTCTGAGACATAATGTTTAGTTCACACTGTTTTCTTCCTATGGGGTTGCAATTCCCTTCAACTCCTTCAGTTCTTCTCTTAACTCTTCAATAGGGGTCACCAGGCTCTGTCCAAAAGTTGTCTGTGAGTATCTGCATCTGTCTCAGTCAGCCTCTGATAAAGCCTCTCAGATGATTGCCATGCTAGGTTCCTGTCTTGAAGCAAAACAAGACATCAGTAATATTGTCAGGGTTTGGTGCCTGTGCATGGGATGAATCCCAAGTTGTGCTGGTCACTGGATGGCCTTTTCTTCAATCTCTGATCCATTCTTGTACCTACATTTCTTTTAGACAGGAACAATTCTCAGTCAAAATTTTTGAAGATAGGTGGGTAGCCCCATGCTTCAACTGTGTGGGGGAGCATGTCTATCTCTTGGAAGTAGTCTCTTCAGGTTTCATCTCCCTGCCTTTGGGCATTTTGTCTATTTTTCTCTCACATATTGCATCCAGACTGCAGTTTCTCATCTTCCCTTCCCTTCAAGTCCCTTCCCACTCCCCTCCCCCAACCTTTCCTTCTTCCTTTCTTTTCAGAAAAGGGGTTGCCTCCCATGGATATGAACCTAATATGGCATATGATCAAATTATACTGAATTGAACCTTCACAGGACCAAGGGCCTCACCTCTTGTCTGCATAAGGCTAGACTAGGCAACTTCCTAGGAAGAAAAAGATCCCAAAAGCAAGCAAATAACTAGAGACAGTCTCTGCCCCAACTCCTGGTGTCCTACAAAAAGACCAAGCTATTCAACTGTAACATTTATGCAGAGGGCCTAGATCAGACTCACTCAGGTTCCCTGGTTGACAGTTCAGTCTCTGTGGGCCACTATGAGTCCAGGTTAGTTGATTCTGTGGGTTTTCTTGTGGTGTCCTTGACCCCCCCTGGATCCTAGAATCCTTCTTTCTTTCTTCAGTAAGATTCCACAGGTTCTGCCTAATGTTTGGTTATGGTTTCCTGCATCTGTTTCCATCACTTTCTGGAAAAAGCCTCTCTACTGACAATTAGGTTAGACACCTATCTGTGAATATAGAATATTCTATATCATTTTATTGATTATTTTTTATACATTTGTGTTTGATTCTACTCAAGGTCTCTGGGTTGTGGGCCTTCAGGCACAGTGACAGGGGTGGGAACCCTCTCATAGCATGGGTCTCAGGCTGGACCAGTCATTGGTTTGCCACTCTGACAATCTCTATGCCACCTTTACCACAGCACATCTTATAGGCAGGCCAAATTGTGGGTCGAATTCTTTGTGGCTGGTTTGGTATCCCTGTCCCTTCCCTGGAAGTCTTACCTAGTTACAAGAGATGTTCAGTTCAGGCTGAGTATCCCCTATTACTAGGAATTCTAGCAAGATCATCCTCTAGATCTGTAGATATCCTAGACTTCTAGGAGTTGCTATTCTATTGCACTAGGTTTCTAGCTTGCTCCCAATATGTGTGTCAATTCAGTTGTCTCTCCCAGTACTCTCTCCTTCCATCTACCCCAACCTGATCCCTTCTGTTCCAGGCCACACAAACTCCAGTCCACCTGTGATATTATGTTTCCCCTTTGCAGGCAGATTCAGGCATTTCCTCCTTGGGCCCTCTTTCTTATTTAGCTTCTCTGGGTCTGTGGATTTTTAGCATGGTTAGCTTTTACTTTATAGTTAATATCCACGTATAAGTGAGTACATACCATGTGTGTCTTTCTGAGTCTGGGTTACTTTGCTCAGGATGATTTTGTTTTCAAGTTCCATCCATTTGCCTGAAAATTTCATGTTTTCATTTCTAACAGATGAGTAACATTTTATTATGTAAATGTACCACCTTTTCTTTATCCACTCTTCAGTTGATAGATAGTGAGATTGTTTACAGTTTCTGCCTATTACAAATAAAGCTGCTATGAACATAGTTGAGCAAGTGTCCATGATGTAGGATAGAGCATCCTTTGGGTATATGCCTAGGAGTGGTGTAGCTGGGTCTTGAAGTAGATTGATTCCCAGTTTTTTGACAAACTACCATATTGATTTCCAAAGTTGATACTGTATTTTAAGAACAGCATGGTGCTGGCAGTGGGTGAAAGGGAGGCTGCTCACTTCATGAGGGGCAGAAAACACAAAGGAATTGCTCAGATAAAGGTAAAACCATAAAAGGAAGGCTGAATATTTATAGGAAAATTTGTTCTTGTTTATTTGTTTTAGCTCTTTGTTCTCTGTGTTTGTGTTTTAGATACAGCTTATACATTTTCATATAGTAGAGTCAGCACATGACTTACAGATGATAACTTCTATTCAATGATCAATAGTTGATTACAGATCTATCATTCAATTGCTATAAATGATATATGGTCTTTGTATTTAGAGTATTGATGGAGAAAGAAAAAAAGAAGTTTCATTTCAGTAAATATTCTTTATTTATGTTTATGACTATTGTTTGTGAACATGTGTGTGAGGATGTAGAGGCCAAAGGAGGATGCTGGGTATTCTGAAATAACACTCTCTACCTGAAGAGAGCCTATCAAAACATGGAATTTGGCTGGTGCTGTCCTCTGGTCTCTGCCATCTACAAGCACTAAGGTTACAGGATTGTGTATAGTCATACCTGGCTTTTTTTATGTAGGTGCTTAGATCTAACATCAGAGCCTCTGTGTGCTAGGAGTTGCTGTTACACTGTGAGGCATTTTTCTTTCCTCAAACTGACTTCTTGAATGATTATTACTTGTATCTTCCTAGAAAGACTAGGAAATTATCCACACTCATTTTGATGTTGCCCAACATTGGTAATTTTTACCCTTAGAAGTATGATTTTGACTGATTCTACATATTTACACATTCCATTAACATGAACACTTTTATGTTATTTTCAGTTATGCTTGAGTGGTCTGGCATTGTCCAGCCTCAAATGACTGTAAATGAGAGACAGTGATTCTGGCATGCAGCACAGTCTAGTTGAGAAAGCATGCAGTTAGAATGTTTAGCATAAGGATAGCATTGCAAAGACACTCAGTAGTGCTGTTTGCTCTTCGACATTCATATGGACAGCGTCTGGACAGTGGATATGACTTATGTCTTTTTATATTCCAGCTTTTTCTTTTGTGTATTGTACATGCAAGTTACAGGCATGGTTTAAAAAGTCTCTACATTGCATTATTACCATGCATAATAGAATTTAGACAACAGGTTTTCTTTGCTTTGCAACTATTAAGAAGCATGAAATCATCCCTTCAGATAATAACTAATTTTATTCTAAAATTTCTGAGATTATTATCACCACAATGTGTGCTTCAGGAAGCAAAAGCAGAATGAGAGTTTACCTACATTTATTGCTTTCTTCAGTCCTAGTTTTATATTTACTAGTTTGTTCAAACAATTTAGCTAAAAGAAAGACCTATTCAATTATTGTTTTCATTGAATATTTAAATGCATAGGTTTGGCAATTAAAATAGCTCTAGGCACATATATGAACTGTTTGTCTTGCTCTGGTACCCAGTGTTGGTTATGGAATGGGATCAGTTTATGCAGTTTATCTGATAATATTTAAAAGTAATACTTTTTGTAAAAAGGAGACCATTTCCTATTTAGTAGTCAAAAAAGCTATAGCAAGGAGAAACTGTTACAGTGATGAATTAGAACTTTCTTAATTCTATATTAAACTTTTATTTAGATCCATTTAAGCTAAGTGATCTTTATACTTTTTCTCTTTATAGTTCTTTTTATCTTTATTTTATTTTAGGTAATTTTTAATTAGATACACTCACATCTCTTTTGCTTCATTCTTTCCACATCTCTGCTCTTACTCCTTTGAAATTGGCAGCCTCTTTTTCTTTATTATTCACACATATACATGTAAAGATACACACAAATATATAAATACAATTGCAGTGTTCATTTTTGTTGTTTGTATATGATTTTTGAGGTATTTTTGACTGTATAAACAATAAATAACTATGCTTAGTGAGTTATTTATTCATGAAATATGTTTTAAAAGTTTGGAAAACAACTGGCAACCTATTTTTGGTGGCAGCTTCTATTAAATAAAGTATGCTGTTTTGTGTTAATTGTAAATACATTTAATCATGCTTACAAAAGTGCTAAAATTATCTATTGATTTTTTTCCATAATAGAATATCTTTAACTAAGTAGAGTGACATAGTAATAGTAATTTTTTCAAAGGAAATGACATGATTTGAGTATAGTTTTTAAGGATTCGGAAAATGATCAAGAAAGATATATAGAAAAATAAATAATGGTGAAATGATAGAGAACACAGGATAAAAATAATGCCAAGTTTGAATTCACAACATTTACTGTCTATTCTTTCCCAGAAAAGTAGAATATATTCTATTTTCTCTGAATGAAATGTCCAAAATATAAGAGAACAATATAAATTATATTTTTTAGAATACTCTGTGTCCTCTGTGGTAAACGTGTGTGTGTGTGCACGCACACATGCACACGCTTGCACAGGCAAACACACTCAATTTTTTGGAACGCATAAATTTTTAAGAAAATATTTCTCTCTAAAGGCCTCTGGTACAGATCCCTCCAGACTTAGTACCATCCTGTTCAATATATTGAAAGAAGCAGTTTTTTAAGACTAAAAGTCTCTTATCTTTGTTCTCCTTCTTATGCAAGAAAACTCAATCTTCACACATCAATCAAAGTCAACAAACAAACAAACAAACACCCAAACAACAACAACCAAAAACCTATATCTCAACCACTGGGTCTGTGAGAAGTCTCTTTTTTAAGTCTAAACTGCCTTTGGTAAAACTCATCACTTTTGGCCATGACAACTTCATTTTGAGAAGAAATTAGTAAGCAGTGCAAAGATTTCTGAGGATGTCCTGTAAAAAATATATGAGAGGTTTCTAGTGTGGATTCTATGCTCCTGTCAATTTGTTAATGCTTTCTCAATCTCTTGCTTCTTCTCCCAAGCTCCCCATCTCCCAGCATACAGCATCCTGTCTACTCTTAGAATTCATTTATATTATTATCTTGAGGACTTTCATCTGTCTGTTTCTATCTCTGTCTCTGTTTCTTTCTCTCTGTCTCTGTCTCTGTCTCTGTCTCTGTCTCTGCCTCTCTCTCTCTCTCTCTCTCTCTCTCTCTCTCTCTCTCTCTCTCTCTCTCTCTGTGTGTGTGTGTACATGTAAATGCATGTACATGTTGAGACCATAAATGGACTTATGGTGTTGATGTTGTGAGTAAGTCCTTGGTGTGTCTCACTGTCCTGAGTGTGCTGAGCAGGTTATGATGGCTGCCTCAGAGACCCAAAGATCAAATTGTCACCATCTCCTGAGCACTGGAATTACAAGATTACAAGCGTGTACTAGCATCTTTCCTTTCACCTGTGAGTAATGGGTCTAAAATACTTACACAGAAAACACTTTTCTGACTGATCAATGTCCTAGCTGTCCTCCTTCACTTTTTAAAACTATACCTCTCTCAGTTTATCAAAGGCTTAAAGCAGTATATGACTTCATCTTTACATCAAGCCTTCCTCAATACCATTAATCCCAAGTCTGTAGTGGTCAAAGATAAAGTTTGTTTATTTAGAAATGGAGGTGGCTGATTTGCAAAAACAAGTTCTTTGGGGAGTGTTGTGCAGTTGAAGATATGTTTTTTTTTTATTATTATTAAATTTCATTTTGACATTCAGTGATAATGCTCCTGGGGAATTGTGAAAAATGCAAAACAACAATAGAAACTCAGGCCAGCACCAGATCCCAAAGGCTAGGAAATATGTTTGGTAAATTAGATGAAAATTGATTTAAAATATAAGAACTCTAAAAATCTGCTTAACTTTACTAAGAAGTAATGTGATTTTTTTCTACAAGCAAAAGCTTAAAAATTCATTATATTAACATATTTTTTCAGAAATCAAACTGTTAGAATATAGCACTAAGAGGTTTGTATCTTCCTGATCAATAGTTAGCATGTGACTAACAGCTTATCCTCCAGTTTCACAAAGACAGAGATCATGTTCAGTGATTGATGTTTTGAACACATTCAGAGTCTGTATCCTGAACCTGCTGCAGACAAAGCATGTCTGAGGAAGGCTTAGCTTGCATGGTACAGGTATATTAATTCCTCATATGTGTAGTATGATCTAGTTCTTTATAATATATTAATAGTTAATAGTTTTTCATAGATGTCAAAACTTGGGTTGTTACTTGATCCTTGGTAAGTCTGGACAACCATGAATTTATTCCTGAATTTGGGTACCAGTCATACATATAATATCGTATAAAGGGTGAGCTTTATTCTAACATAGATTCCTGTATTAAATTGATAATATACTTTATGTTTTCCTTATACTGTTCAGTCCTTGGTAAGTCCCTAGGGGAGCTACATTTTTAACTTTTCAACATTTTATTACTTAAGACAAAGTCAGGTTAGATTCTCTAAGCCTTTATGAGCCATGACTAATTTTTCACTTTACATTAGATATCACTGAGTAGCAAACTACCCCAAAAGTTAACGGCATAAAACCTAACAATTATACTCTTTCTCATGATTCTGTCACGTGACTGGATTCTCATGGGCAGCTCCTGCCTGCCTTGATTGTGCTCACCCACATGGTTTTGGTGATGCCTGCCAGTACGGGAAGCCTGAGATTGCCTCGGACATATGGTGAGAGTTGGTATAAGCTTTTGGCTGAGCTACCTTTTTTTTTTTCATTCCCTCACATGGCTACTCATCCTTCAGTAGATTATGCTGTATCACACAGCAGAGAATCTGCATTCTAAGAGAACAAATATGACAGTTGCCAGCCATGTTTGAAAATAACCCTGCATCCAGGGAAGCATCATTTCTGCCATAATTTTAGTGGTCTCAAGAACTCACACAGTCCTCTTGAAGGAGACTAGAGCACACTAGACCTCTTAATGGGAAAGAAAAGCAAGTACAAGGACTGACTGGAGGCATTTCTGGAACATTCTACCTCATATGACTAATAAGATAGTTCTCTTAGTGCAATAATTGTTCCAGCTGCCTAATTTTCTAGCCCAGTGTATTCTTCATAGAGATAATCTCATGAAACTGTATCTACCAGTTGTGAGCAGAGGTGACTTAAAGAGACCAGTGGAATTATGATCCCTGCAGAAGCTATTTATTCACAAAGTTGTCACTATTGTACACAAATATATTGTAACATTTATATTATATTCCTTTAGCTTCAGAAAATACCATTTCAAAAATTATTAACTCTTGATAAGAATACGTCCAGTTATTTCTGCCACTTTATTTAACTGAAATCTGTTTGTTTAGGACTCCCACCCAATACTTAGGTCTTCTGTTTAATGAGTTGAATACATTATAAAAAAAAAGACTAAAGGATCATTAGTTTGAAATTTGCGTTAAGACTTGTGGTCTTTGCCAAGGGCTGTTCTTTAAAGTATTTACTACTTCTCTGCTAAGAGGTAAATGAAATCCTGTGAACTGCTTTCTTTCACATTTCTTCATGTGTTACAGGATGACCACCACTGTTTTAAGTGCAGATTGAAACCTAGAGCTATGGTTATCTTAGAGCATCTTGGATCTTCCTTTTCTATCCAGAATATGGCTATGACGATCAAAGCCACTGTTAAGGGAGACAGTCTTACTCCATTTTACATTAGATACAGATAGTTGTACTTAATCTGTATTACTTTCGGTATAAGTGTAATTATGGCCTATTAACATTCTTTCAAATATTTTTACTGCCTATGCAAAGGATCCTGCTGAGAGATTTATAAACAGAGGAAAGGCTTTTCTTTTCTTCAAGACTTTTGGTATTTTTTGTATATACACATGTAACTTGAAATCTCTGGTAATCTTTCCTGTAATTGAATAAAGTGTTCAATTTTCGCATGGCTGCTGTATGAAGGAAAGAAATGGCATGAATTTTTTAAAGACTGTTCTTAGTTCACAGTGACCTGTATTTTTTCTTCCAAATACAGGGGAATAAAGCATAAGATCTGAAACAGTGATTAACTAGTGTAGAAAGCTAGAAACTTGCATGCAGAAAGAGAACAATTTACACAATTTTCTCCTCCAGTACTTATGCCAGCAATAGTTTTTTTTTTTTTTAACTCATAATTTTGCAGGTATATGCTATATTTTAGTAAGAGTTTCTCTGGTGATTTTTTTTTTTTTGCTATATTTAGGTCAGGCAAAATAAGTGATAACTACTTGTTGCCAAGATAGCACAAGTTAACTGATGGGCCTTAGAATGTGTAAATTAATACCAGCCCTCAGAAATCACACTCTACAGCCTTAAAGCACGCGATTCTTTAGGTGTAAATGCCAGGTGTCTGCTCCACTTCATCGAGAGATGAGCTAATAAGAAGACTAATACCAGTGTCTCCTCAGGAAGGACTCAGATCCAGATGAAATACCGTGTCTAAGATTAAGAGAATGAGTATAATGGATCTTCTCTCACCATATAATAATCTTTGACACATGGTGGATTCAACAGAGTAAATGACAAGAGTTCAGGGTAGAAGAACACTTTAGACCTTTGTGTTGTAAGTGATCATCCATTACATGCAAGAAGACACCTTTAGGGTAGTAGCTATGCTTGCTTACACAAATGTCCATTCTGTCAAACACCACCCCACCACTCTTCATCCTACCTAAAGTGAGTCCATGGATCTCACTGGAAATATTGTTAATTTTGTGGATGAAATATCAATTGATTAGTTCATGATTCCTAACAAATAGGGAAAATTGGAAAGTGGTGTTTGCTAAAAATTGCTATCATTCTTTTTAGTTAACAGAATTTAAATGTGAGTTATTCTCTATGATTGACTTACTGGGAAATGAAATTGAAGTATTTATTATGGTTTTTAACTTTGTTGAGCTTCAGGTCATGTGCACACTTCAGCAGTTATGATGCAGTCCCCTAGGTGAGTTGGTCTTTCACTTATGCCAGAATACAAATCTATTAGGAAGTTTGGGGTAGCCCATACATTTGAGATCCATAGTATTTTTTGTTGGGAGGGGAGTTCCTACAGGGTTTAGAGAATTATTATACAAAATAGCCACATGTTGATGAATGTGTGTCTTTGCCTAAAAGGAAGCTTTGAACTACAAATGTATGTGTATCAATATCTTCCATTTGTGAAATACTATTCCAAAATATATATATTCAAATTGAATAGTATGAGTTGCTTAGAATAATGGCCTGTTCTCTTGCATGGTATCCTCTAGGAGGGGAAGTGTATAGCTGGACATTGTATCTACTGTACACCTTAAAAAAGAAGAAAATTTGTTGTTTCCCTTATCAATGAAAGTCTCTTAAAGTATGTTAATTTTATCTAAATGCTTAATGCAACATGAATATTCATTAAATTAGCATTTAATGGACTTCACAATGTCTGAAGCTTGTTGGAATTTTTAGCCTAGTTTTGCTTGGGCTCTTTTGTTCCTTCTACAAATTAGTACTTGCTGGCCATCCTCTCATGTGATTATTATCTAAGCAATAAGATGTGGAGCTACCTTTTCTTAAGTTGTAATCCCTTAGCAAATATATTTGTGTTTATTAAAATAAAAAGCATGTATTTTGCAAGTACCTTTTATTCTCTTTCTTGCTTAGAAACATAGTGGTATTATTTTTTTTTTTCTGACACTAAAAGTCAACAAGCACGGATTGATTTTCTCCTTCTTTATGCATTGGTTGCATCACTGATGTATATTGTAGTAAACAGAGACATTGAGAATTTGAGTAAATGGGGATCATAATCAGTGTCCTCTAACTTTGAATAGCACTCACCTCTGTGGTCTGTAAGCCAGAATCCATCACTCACTTGCTTTTCACAAGACAGAAGAGGTATTCTGAAAGCAAAGGGAGGGTGGAGGATGGGGAGAGCTGAACAAGGACCTGCATGACAGAGTGGGATTCCCAGCTGAGCTGAGAGGAGTCCAAGGTAAAATCTGCTCTTTATTCCTGCTCTGCAGGTTAGCAGCCTGGTGTACTAAATGAGAACTACCTCAAACATGTAGTATTCTACACTAACTATGGAAGACTGGACATGTCCAACTGTGTATTTTATATCTTTTCTTAAGACACTTAAACTCTAAGTATGTTTTTTTTTTTGTTCTGTGATATTTCCCCTACATATCTGATTCACATATTCTCTTGAGCTTCCTGAAAGGGAAACTTGGCTATCAGATAGACACCTTTGCTCTTTTTAAAAGATGTATTTTATGTGTATGAGTGTTCTGTATGTATGCATATGTTCCTCATGAGTGTCTAATACCTATCAAGATGTAACAGAGTATCAGATCCCCTAGAACTGAAATTATGGATGGTGGATAATCACAATATAGTTGTGGGGAACAGAACCCAGGTCCTCGGCAAGAGCAGTCAGTGCCCTTAACCACTGAACCACATTTTAAAACTTTAAAATCTATAATCCTAACTGTTTTTATGAAGATCTGAAAAACTGGTTTTATTTATATTGTAAGAAGGATTTTGAAAAAAAAGTGTGGCTTTTGTATAAGAAAACACTGGAGAGAGAATATAAGAAACAGACACAGAAATGGCCCTAAGTTTTAGTTTTTCCTTTTGTGTTTAGTATTCCTCCTATATTGAACGTTCTTAGTTTGTTTAGAATAGAAATTCAAATAAACTCAACTATTGCACATAACATTGGTTCTGCCATAATGAGATTCATGTGTTATGAATTTTTACTATATTTCTACCAAAAAAGTGAGGAGATAATACCATCAGTGTACTGTCAGCATCACACTTAAGCCAAGAGTTTATTATTTCTACTCTGACATTACCTCTCCCAAGATCCCATCTGTTGTCATGGGAACCATAATTTTATTAAAAAATATGTGGGATTGCAGGGAAAACAAGATGCTTTTTATTACATGCTACAGAGTCAGATTCAGGATTTGTGATAAAGTACTTCTGGGAGCTGAGGTGTGGCCTTCACTTGTTTCAAATGTACATTTTATTCTTGGCTTTATTAGACCCAAGAATTGGTATCTAACTCATCCTTGAAAATCAAATTTTAAAATGGAGGTTCTTTTTTCATTTAGAAGTAACCTCCTTCTTTGAGCAACTCTCTCCAAATAAAGCAAGCTTTCCAGTGTCCTAGGATCAAAGTCTGCTTAATAAAATGTTTTCTTTTTCATTTTTAGTACTTATTACATTGTGTGTTTGGGTGTACATGCTATGACATGCACGTGGACATCAGAGGACAACCTACAAGCACTGACTTTCACTCTCAGATAAGTCATGAGGATTGATAACAGGAATCATACATGCTGAGCCATCTCACCAGCCCATATTATTTATATATGAATGGTCAATAAACAGCCATGCAGATAAAGACCTTGTTGTTTGCTTTATTCTGGAAGAGAGGCTAATCATTTATTGTCATTCAAATAATACTTTTGTGAAAAATCACAAGTTTCTATTATGTAGTTATAGCTATAGAATATAGTGCACTATTTCAAATATCTACTAGTTTTATTATTTCCCCACAGATGGATTGCATTTAAGTTTTAGTCTGCAAAGTATAAAAGCATCTTCATGCTTTGGTCATTTCTTCAGATTTTGCCTTGTAGTAAAATTTTTCTATTGATCTTGTGAAGTTAATAAAAGTTTTATGCTTTATTCTTGTTAACCAGATCCTGTATAAATTGCAGTGTAAGCCAAGGAACTTACATAAGAGCAGTGTAGATAAATAACTTTCCTCTTCCACATATATGTATCATCTTGTGGAGATATTCTAAAGAAGAGCTCAGAAGTTGGGCTCTTAGTGATCAAGTTATAGACAGATGCTGAGGGGTAAGTACTTGTAGATCCCAAACAGGATGCCACTTAAACTGTTAACCATAGAAGCTATCTGATAATAACAAAGCAAATTTGAGAATGGGCTTGAAGACCAAAATGTAGGAAAGTGACCTGTTGTGGAGGAAGAATTAGGAAGTAGTGAGGTTGCCAGTACCTCTCTTATTTCAGGCAATTTAATTCAGCATAGCTTGGTGGTGCTGGCAGTGTAGCCTACATAAAGTATTGTTTGCAATGATTTCTGTTGCTTTGGGTGTAAGAGAAAGGGAGAGTCATAAAATAGAAAATAGTGACTGTGTTTCTTCCTTTATTTCTTCTCCTTAGTGGTTCCCTTCTTTTCAGAAAAGTGACCTTTTTATCTAAAAATGTTAAGTATCACAAAGTATAAGATTAGAATGAGACATGGGTCTGATACAAACCTAAGTTCATCTGCTGGATATACCCAGTTTTATTTCTGCACAATTTTATGCCGTTTTCAACATCATTGTGGCCAGCTTTTTCATCCATATCTGTAGTATGGCTCTTACAATTAAGTGTCTTTTAAGTTGAGAAGCATTTGGAAACATTATTTAGTGCTAGTTAACTATGCTGAAATACATTATTGACATAGAGAAAAGTTACCTTGTTAGAATTTGGAATAATATATTTCATAGGTATTTTTTTTTCATTTGGAAGTAGATAGTGTCTATCATTATGAAGCTGCCAGGAAAATGTACTGGAGAGCATCCCGAGAAATGCAAGCAGATACTCTGAGACACTTATTGGTCTCTGTCACATTGTTAGGAAGTGACATAGTCAAAGGAATTACATATTCAGATTCTTGATACAAATGATTCTCTTTTAGAATTTGCAAGTTATTTTCCTATTTTAAACAAAACACAGCCTGCTAAAGAAATGCTTAGTGTTAAAGGAATGGGCTCCTTGTAACTAAAAATGCATGGTAGCTGTTATATATAATAGGCTCTCCATGAATGTCTTTATGTAGGCATAGAGGAGCGAGTGAGCAAATCAACACATTCCCAGTGGCATCTCACAAATAGCAATGCTGGTACTCAAAACATGAAATAATTATGTATGTCCAATTTTATGAAAAGCCTCTTGGTGGTTTTAAAACTGTAAGTAATTTTTGGACCCAAATACAAAACAAAATTACTAGTCTTGGTCTTTGTGTACATTCACAATTAAATTTGCCCACGATCTAGTTAAAGTTATTATGGTAATTTCACACAGTGGATAGAAATAGCGGTATGTAATGGAGGTGCAGGTGGAGGGTTAGCCAGAGCCAATACATCATGAATAATACAGCTTGTTTTCTTGGTTTTCCCTGGTAGTGTCTCCTAGCAGATTGTACTGTTAACTGTTGTGAGAGATGTACTCGTAGTCATTCTGGCATTAAGAAGCTTTTAGAACAATGGGACTTTTCTTCTTTCTAGTAACCCTATTCCCATTGTTGACTTTCATTGCATTCTCTTAGAGATAAGATATCTTATTTAAGAAACATGATATCAAGCAGCTTCAGTATTCTTAAAAATGCCAGTGAAGTTATTTAGAACATTGAGCCAGCAGATTTTCAATGCTACGTATTTCGAGATTCATGCCGTGGGCTTTATAGTAATTCTTCATTTGCGCTGTGACAAGTTGCCTGTTTCCATCTGGCTTCCTTTCAGTTAAAGGAAGGGGCAGGGAGAGATTTTGTAGAGTGCTACTTGCTTGGTGAAACTTCGAATATACCTCCTTCTGAGCCAACAGCTGCTGCAGTATGTTCCAGAAGTATCCATGATTTCCTCCCTGTGGCGGCACCAGGTGCTGCTGTGCCTCTAGGACTCAAACGTGGCACCAACTTTTACAGATGTCACCATTGTCAGCCACATGTAAGGACTCTCTTGATTAAACTTTGGGCAAAGAGTAAATTAGTAATTTAACTAAGCTATATATATATATATATATATATATATATATATATATATATATATATATATTCTATACAGCCTGGTGGGCATTTTAAAACTACAGGAAAAATAAGTTAATACTATTTTCCTACAGTTCTAAGATAGCATTGATTTGAGAGCTCTATTTTAAATGTAGTTATAAAATACAATGACTTCAGAAACTTTCTTTTAATCAAATAATGCATAGATTAGTCTATATCCATAGATACATGTATCAGGTATCCACCCAAATCCCTGTTAGCAATCTCTAAAAATATTTTTGCTTCCGTTTATAAATTGCACACGTACAGCTTATCCTAAAATCTGAGGTGACTTATCATGCTCTATAGCAAGTAAAAATAAGAGTCCTGGGGTTTAGTTTGCAAAACCTGTGTATGTTAAGCCTGGTTGTTTAATTTCCAAAATCCATATTCTTTCTAAAATAGCTATGTTAGAATGAAAGCCATTGGTAGTTTCTAGCAAAAGTTAAAAGAAGGTAGAAAAAGTAACATGTATTCAACAGTGATGCCAGTGCACATGAGTGTAGAATGGTCCTGTACATGCTTGACAGAGAAGACACATCAATGTTTCTGCATGTCCTTTAGCAGGTAATGCAGAAAGAGAAGAAACCATGATTGCTACCACGATTCAGTGGATCCCTGGAAAAACATAAACTCGCCCTGATGAGGGATCTACATTTTCTAGTGCAATAAAAATAACAAAAGTTATTTTTTTTAAAAGTAGTTTTATGGAACTGTAATTTTGACCTGTTTTGAATTCCACACAGTTGTGGCTTACATTTATTTGCTGTTCCTCACTTTAGATTTTAACTCTATATATTTTCTTCTCAGCTAAAACTCCATACTATTTTTTTAAACATTTTATTGACTCTTCGTGAATTTCACACCATGCAGCCAAATGCCACTCATATCCCCATTCCTATATCATTCCTTTTTCCTTACAATTCCCCTCAAAAGAAAACAAAAATAAAATTAATTAATTAACTAATTAAATTAAAAAAATCTCACCATGACAGTATTCAATTCAGTCTTCCTCTCTGTCTCTGTCTCTGTTTCTCTGTGTGTGTGTGTTTGTGTGTATGCATGCGTACACATTCAAAATCATAGACATAATGAAGAGAGAGTAATTTGTGTATCACCTCTAAGTCTAGAAATAGAAAATGGTTTGAAAATGTTAGGTTCAATGACAGCATGTGACCAGTCATATCTAGGATTCTTGGTTTTTACAATGTTTACATCATGTCTTCAAAATTTTTGTCCTATTCAAAAATAAAAAAATGACGGTAAATGCAGCATTATATCTCTCAGGTTGCCTCCAATAGAACTAGTAAACACCTTTTAAGCATGTTTTAGTAATTTATATATTATTTTCATGATTTATAGTTGTATTCCTGGTGAAGACATTTTTTTTCCCTTAGTGGAGCATACTACAAATTCAGATATAAAAAGAATTGTCATAAGGTGGCAGTATATTTCAATGGTAACCAACAGTGTAGAAAAAGTTTCTTGTACTGGTTGGTTCTTTAGCCAATGGCGAAGATGATTCAAATAAAGATTCTGGCTTTATTTGTAAGAAAATTGAGCAGCTATTTCTTAGGAGATATGAGGAGTTACTGGACATATGACCATTTGTGTTTTTACTCTTTTTAATCTACCTAATGCCAGGGATCATTAGCAAATAGATTTATTACTTTCATTCACTACAACTCATACGAAAACCGGTTCCGTCCTGTTATGACTGTGCACAGTACACAGCAGTTAAATAACACACCTGATGGAGCCATTGCAACCACTTTAGCAAGAAATAATAGGTGAGCTTATGTGTTTGAAGGAATTTATTTAAGGACCTAATTCTTTTTAATGCTGTGTGATAGTCGTAGGTTTCATTTGGGTTGAGTTGGATACAGGAGTGTTTGGTCATGGTTTAATAAACAGCATTAGTCTGTAGAGAAGTGATAGAAAAGTTTTAGCTTTTAATGAAATAGATTATGTTTAATTTCCTGCCCTCCCACTCATTAGCTTTGTAACCCTGAGCCAGTTACTTTGCCTCTGAAATTTGTATTTCTTATCACTAATTTGTGGAAAATAGAATGCTAACCAAGTGGGGCCACTGAAGGATTTAATGAGATGTTGTTTGGGGGTTGACTCACTAAACTCTGTGGGTTGTTTTTTTAAACCATAAATTAAAAGAAATATGTTTTCTTTTGTTTCTCCTGTGACCTTTCTTGGACAAAGAAACTTTCAGGTTGTCACATTGTTCTGTCATGTAACTATGACTCAGGATATAATGGCTGTTTAACTGTATAAGGGAAGTAGCCACACAACAAAGAAAGCATATGTGTAGTACTTAATAGCTGCCAATCCCCTAACAATATTGTATGTAGAGAAAGAATTTTTAAAAACAGGAACCATAATGCTATGAGAGAGAGAGAGAGAGAGAGAGAGAGAGAGAGAGAGAGAGAGAGAGAGAACAAGTCTGTATTTTAGAAAATATTCTGCCTATAGAAAGCTTTTCAGTCTCATAGGTTTCTCTACTGTTTAAGTATTTCAGCTAACATCATTCCTGTTGGGTCCTGGGAGCCTTTTGCTTTCCTGGCATCTGGGACTTTCTAGTTGCTACCCCCCCCCAGTTCCCCCTCCCCCACAGCTACACACCTTTCTTCAATTACCCTCTGTATTTCTCCAGTTTCTTCTCCCACACCTGATCCTGTCTCCCTTCCCCCATCCCTCTCCCTCCTTGTACTTGCCATGATTATTTTGTTCCCTCTTCTAAATAGGACTGAAGCATCCACACTTTGGTCTTCCTTCTTCTTGATCTTCATGTGGTCCATGAGTTGTGTCATGAGTATTCCGAGCTTCTTGCCTAACATCCACTTATCAGTGAGTGCATACCATGTGTGTTCTTTTGTGATTGGGTTACCTCACTCAGGATGATATTTTCTAGTTCCATACATTTGCCTGTGAATTTCATGAAGTCACTGATTTTAATAGCTGTGTAGTATTCCATTGTATAAATGTACCACATTTTCTGTATCCATTCCTCTGTTGAGGGACATCTGGATACTTGAGACCATAGACCAGAGGTTAGGCATGGCCCCCAGTTGAGAAATGGGGCCACCCACCCATCTCAAAAATATTAACACAGAATTGTTTCTGTCTAAAGAAAATGCAGGGACAAAGAAGTGGAGCAGAGACTGAAGGAAAAGTCATTCAAGAGACTGCCCCACCTAGGATTCATTCTATCTGCAGACACCAAACTTAGACACTATGGCTGATGCAAAGAAGTGCTTGCTGACAGGAGCCTAGTATGGCTGTCCACTGAGAGGCTCTGCCAGAGCCTGACCAATAAAGATACAGATTCTCAAAACCAACCATCATACTGATCATAGGGACCCAAATGGAGGAGTTAAGGGAAGGACTGAAGGAGTTGAAGGGGTTTACAACCCCATAGGAAAAACAACAGCATTAACCAACCAGATACCTCAGAGCTCCCAGGGACTAAACTATCAACCAAAGAGTACACATGGAATTATCCACGGCTACAGCTTCTTATGTAGCAGAGGATTGCTTTATCTTGGCATCAATGGGAGGAAAGGCCTTTGGTCCTGTAGAGACTCAATGCCCCAGAGTAGGGGAATACTAGGGTGGAGAGATGTCAGTGGATGGGTAGGTGGTGGAGCTTCCTCATAGAAGCAGGGGGAGGATAGGGGATGGGATAGGGAGATTGTGAAGGGGAAGCTGGGAAAGGAGATATCATTTGAAATGTAAATAAATAAAATAACCAGTAAAAAAAATGAAAGAAGAAAGGAAGGAAAGAAGAAAGGAAGGAAAGAAGGAAGGAAGGAAGGAAGGAAGGAAGGAAGGAAGGAAGGAAGGAAGGAAAAATCACCCTGTGTGAGCTAACACACTCTTCAAAAAAGAAAGCTTTTTAGTCTTGAATAACTCTTGTATTCTTTTTATTCTTTGTGAAATTTAAAAATTCACAAGTTCCTATGGCTCTGTCACCCTAAGATCTCACATTATACATTTGTAAATAATTAATCACCAATATATCATCATGTATTAACATATAAGAAATGTATATTCAAACAGAAGAGGAATAATTGTGTCCTCTGGTTTTTTGGTAATATCTTTGGCACTATTTGGAAGCAACAGTGTTTTGATTGCTCAAAAAAAAATAACAATAATGACAAGTCATAACAGGGGCAAAATTTGAGACTTGAAGAAGCAATGAAATAATTTTATGGTTGAGCATTACCAAAACACCAGGAACTGTACTAAAGGGTCATGGTTTTAGGAAGGTTGAGAACTACTGAAGTAGAGTATCATCAAAACCTAGGTCCAGAAAAATAGACAGAGTACAAACAGTTGTCATTACATACCCTCATTTCTGTACCTGAAGATAATGCAGGAAATTTGTCTATTGAATTTTAAGGGGAAGTACTTTGATCCAATACTTTTATATATAGGCCAGACAGGTATTCCTGCTGATGACAAAATGATACTTTTGAACATTCAACAATTCATGAAATTTACCATTTCTCTAACTTATTTGTGAAAAACCTTGGAACATTTTCTTTTAAAATATATTTTCATTTTTCTGCCAGAGAAAGACAGAGAAAGCACATGGGTGCCCATGGGAGGAAATGTCTCAGCCCATGTGTGGAGGTCAGAGAACAGGGGTCAGTTTTATCCTACTGTCTGGTTCTTAGGGATCAAACTTAGGCTGTCAGGCTTGGTAGCAAGCAGCTTTACACACTGAACTAACTTGCCTGTCCTCAAGCACGTTCTAACTGCAAAATAAACTGAGAAAAACATTAAAATGTTTCTGTACAGTTGGACCAGGACTAAGTCCATCCTCTTCCATAGTGGCAGACAAGTCCACCAAGCCAGGAAAAAGGCATCCAAATTCAGGCAATAGAATCAGGGAACTCCCAAGAAGAACAAGCTTCAATCTATTGCAAATAGGTAGGGGAGCCTAGGTTCAGCCCATACATATGCTTTGGTTGATGTTCAGTCTCTGTGAGACCTGGTGGGCCCTGGTTAGCTTACTCTGTAGTTCTTCCTCTGGTGTCTTGATTTCTCAGACTCCCTCAATCCTTCCCCCTACTCTTCCACAAGACTCTCCAAGCTCTGCCTAATGTTTGACTATGGGTCTCTGCATGTTTACATCAGCTACTGGATGAAGTCTCTCAGAAGACAGTTATGCTAGACTCCTGTTTGCAAGCATAGCAGAATATCAGTAACAAAGTCAGGAGTTGGCTCTATCCCATGGTGTAAATCTCTAGTTGGACCAGTCATTGGTTAGCTATTCCCTTGATCTTTGCTCCATCTTTATTTCTGCATATCGTGTAGGCAGGACAAATTGTGCATCAAACATTTTGTGGGTGGATTAGTGGTCCTCTCCCTCCACTAGAAGTCCCATCTGGCTAAAGGAGGTCACCCCTTCAGGATCCATATCCCCCACTTGTAGAGGTCTCAGCTAGGGTCAACCTCATAGACTCCTATGAGACCCCCTCCCAGAAAATTTCCTATCACCGATCTTCATTCATTATTCTAGCCTTCTCCTATGCCCATGCTCGTTCCCCTCCCAACTCTTCTCCTCCTAGTTACCCCTCTTCACCTACTTCAGATGTCTAATTTATTTCTCCTCCTGAGAGAGATTAAAGCATCTTTCCTTAGGACCTCGTTACTTGACATCTCTGGGTCGGTGGGTTGTCCTGGTTATCCTGTTTTTTAGGACTAATATCTACTTATAAGTGAAGACATGAGTGTTTTTCTGGGTCTGGGTTACCTCATCCATGATGATATTTTGTAATTGCATCCATTTGTCTGCAAACTAAATGGTGTCCTTAATTTCAATAGCTGAATAGTATTCTAATGTGCAAATATATCACATTTTCTTTGTCCATTCTTCAGTATAGGGATATGTAGGTTGTTTCCAATTTCTGACTTTCATGAATAGAGCTGTTACACTAGAAATTCAAGGGCACCCACATTCATAAAAGAAATTTACTAAAGCTCAAACACACATTGAACCCCACACAATAATAGTGGGAGACTTCAACACCCCACTCTCACTAATGGACAGGTCATTGAAACAGAAACTAAGCAGAAACACAGTGAAACTAATAGAGGTTATGAAACAAATAGATTTAACAGATATCTACAAAACATTTCACCCTAAAAGAAAAGAATACAGCTTTTTCTCAGCACCTCATGGTACCTTCTCCAAAATTGACCATATAATTTGTCACAAAACAAGCCTCAACCAATACAAAAAGAATGAAATAATCCCATGCATCCTATCAGATCACCATGGCCTAAGGCTGGTCTTCAATAACAACAAACACAACAGAAAGCCCACATACATGTGGAAATTGAACAACTCTCTACTCAATGATAACTTGGTCAGGGAAGAAATAAAGAAAGAAATTAAAGACCTGCTGGAATTCAATGAAAATGATGACACAACTTACCCAAACTTATGGGATACAATGAAAGCAGAGCAAAGTGGAAAATTCATAGCACTAAGTGCCCTGGTAAAGAAACTGGAGAGATCTTACACTAACAACTTAACAGCATACCTGAGAGCTCTGTAGAACAAAAAGAAACAAACACACCCCAGAAGAGTAGAAATCATAAAATAGTCAAACTCAGGCAGAAACCAACCAAATAGAAACAAAGAGAATGATACAAAAAATGAACAAAACCAAAAGCTGTTTCTTTGAGAAAATCAACAAGATAGATAAACCCCTAGCCAAATTAACTAAAGGACCCAGAGGCAGTATCCAAATTTAAAAAATCAGAAATGAAAAGGGAGACATAACAACAGAAACAGAGGAGGTTGCCTTTAGCACTATGGCCATTTATATTGTTAATCCTACCAATTCATGAGCATAGGAGATCTTTCCATTGTCTGATCTTCAATTTCTTTCCTTAGAGATTTGACATTCTTGTGATGCAGGTCTCTCCAGTGTTTGGCTAGAGTCACACCAAGATATTTTATATTGTTTGTGGCTATTGTGAATGGTATTGTTTCCTAATTTCTTTCTCAGCCTATATGTCATTTTTTTATTACTGGAGAAACTACTCATTTTTTTTTGAGTTACTTTTGTATCCAGTCACATTGCTGAAGGTATTTATCAGCAGTAGGTATTTCCTGATGGAATTTTGTTGGTCACTTACATATATACCATATAATCTGTAAACAACAATACTTTGAATTTTACATTTCTAATTCATATCCCCTTGATCTCTTTTCATTGTCTTAATGCTCTAGGCAGAACTTCAAGTACTTTATTGAATAGATACAGAGAGTGGAACTGTTTCTCTTCATTTAATTTCAAGATGGCTATTGGTTTGCTGTATATTATAGTGTGTGTGTGTGTGTGTGTGTGTGTGTGTGTGTGTGTGTGTGTGTGTTTATATAAGTGCCTTGCATCCCTGATGTCTCCAAGACTTTTAACATGAAGAGGTGTTGAATTTTTGTCAAAGGCCTTTCAACACCTAATGAAAGGTTCATGTGTGTTTCTTTCTTTTTTTTCAGTTTCTTTATATGGTGGGTTACAATGATGAATTTTCATATATAGAACCATGCCTGCATCTAGGGGATAAAGTCTACTTGGTCATTGTAAATGATATTTTTGACCTGTTCTTGGATTTGATTCATGAGTACTTTATTGAGTATTTTTGCATGAATGTACACAAGGGAAATTGGTCTGAAGTTCTCTTTCTTGAGTCTTTATCTGGTTTAGGTATTAGGGTGACTGTGGCCCCCTAGAATGAGTTTGGAAATATTCCCTCTGTTTCTATGGAATAGTTTTAGGAGTATTGGTATTTTCTCTTCTTTGAAATCTGATAAAATTCTGTGCTAAAACCATCTAGTCCTGGGTTTTATTTGGGGAAGGGTGATATTAATAATTGCTTCTATTTCCTTAGCATTTATAGGCTTATTCAAATAGTTTACCTAATATTGTCTTAACTTCAGTTAAATAGTATTTATTTAGAAAATTGTCCAATTTATTTAGATTTTCAAATTTTTTGTAGTACTCTCTTAAAGTAAGACCTAGTGAGTTTTTTGGATGTTTTAAGTGTCTGTTGTTATGCTCCCCTCTTAATTATTAATTTGAATACTGTATCTCGACATTTTTGTGAGTTTGGCTAAGGGGTTTTCTATCCTGTTGATATCCTCAAAAAGCCAGCTCTTGGTTTTGTAGATTCTTTGTATTTTTATCTTTGTTTTAATTGATTGATTTTAGCCCCAAGTTTCATCACTTCATGCTGCTGTCTGTTCCTCTGGGGTATATTTGCTTCTTTTCTTTCTAGAGCTTTCAGGTATGCTTTTAAATTGGTAATATGAAATCTCTTCAGTTTGTTGTTGCTGTTATTGTTCTTTTAAAAAATATTAATTAATCATTGTATTTATTTTCATCTCAAATGTTGCCCCCTATCTCCCCTCCTGGAATTCTTCTCCCATCCTCTTCCACTTCACCTCTGATAGGGCCCCACCCAGCATCCCCCTTCCATGGAGCATCAATTCTCTACAGGATTAGGTGCAACATCTCTGACTAAGGCCAGACAAGGCAATCTTCTGCTACATCTGTGCTAGGGACCTTGGGACAAGTTATTCATATTCTTTGGTTGGTGGCTTATTCTCTGGGAGATCCCAGGTGTACAAGTTAGTTGACACTGTTAGACTTCATATGACATTGCTATGCAGTTCAGTTTCTTCAATTCTTCTCTTAATTCTTCCATAGAAGGTCCCTGACCTCAGTTGAATGCTTAGCTGTATCTTCATTTGTCACAGTCAGCTTCTGGTAGAGTCTCTCAGAGGACAGTTATGCTAGGCTTCTGTCTGCAAGTACAGCATAGCTTCAATAATAGTACTGTTTCATTTTCATATCAATCACATGTTCATTGATGATAATGGAGTATTGAAGTAACCCACTATTAATGTGTGGGGATCAATGTGAGATATAAGTTTTATCAATGTTTCTTTTACGAATATGTGTATCCTTGCCTTTTGGCCATCTATATTCAGAATTGAAAAGTCATCTTGGTGTATTTTTCCTTTGAGAAGTATGAAGTGCCCTTCCCCTTCTTTTTGATTAATTTTGGTTGCATGACTATTTTATTACATATGAGAATTGATACTCCAGTTTGCTTCTTAGGTTTGTTTGCTTGAAAAACTTTTTTTCTAGCCCTTTACTCTTAGGTAAATGTTCATCTTTGTTGCTGAGGTGTGTTTCATTTGTGGAGCAGAATGATGGGCCCTGTTTTTGTATCCATTGTAATAGTTTGTGTCTTTTTATTAGAGAATTGATTCCATAGACTTTGAGAGATATTAATTACCAATAATTGTTAATTCTTGTTATTTTTAGGTTGGTGGTATTACGATGGCACTGTGGAATTAATTATTTCCTGTATTTTCTTGGGTATAGTCAACTTTCTTGGCTGAAGTTTTTCTTCTAGAATTTTCTGTTTGATTGAATTTATGGGTAGATATTGTTTAAATTTGGTTTTGTCTTGGATTATCTTGATTTCTCCATCTATGGTGGTTGAGAGTTCTGCTAGGTATAGTAGTTTAGGTTGGCATCTGTGCTTTCTTAGAGGCTGCACAATATCTGTCCATGCCCTTCTAGCTTATAGAATTTATTGAGAAGTCATGTATAAATCTGATGGGTCTGCCTTTGTATGTTACCTGCCCTTTCCTTTTCCAGCTTTTAATATTCTTTCTTTCTTCTATAGATTTAGTGTTTTGATTATTATGTGGCAGAATGATTTTCTTTTTTCGTCCAATATAATTATTATTCTCTAAGTTCTTGTATGTTTATTGGCTTTTCTTCCTTTAGGTTGGGAAATTTTTCTTCTATGATTTTGCTGAAAATAAATTTGAGACTTGAGGCTGGGACTCTTTCCCTTCTTCTATTACTATTAATCTTTTCATAGTATCCGAATTTCCTGGATGTTTTGTGTCATGAATTTGTTTAGATTTACAGTTTCCTTGACTGATTGTTCATTTTCTTCTATCATATCTTCCACTCTTGAGATCCTCTCTTCTCTCTCTTGCATTCTGTTAATGATGCTTGCATCTGTTATTCCTGTTCTCTTCCCTAGGTCTTCCTTCTCCAGGATTCACTCAGTTTGTACTTTTTTTTTTTTTTTTATTGCTTCTATTTCCATTTCCAGGTTTGAACAGTTGTATTCATTTCCTTCACTTTTAAATGGTTTTCCCCTGAATTTAAGGGATTTATGCATTTTCTTTTTAAAAGCCATTATCATCTTTATATGTTTGGATTTAAGGTTATTTTCTTGTGCTTTGATTGTGTTAAAATATCCAGGGTTTTCTGCAGTAGGATGGCTGTGCTGTGCTGCTGACACATTTTCCTGGCTCTTGTTGATTATGTTCTTACACTGGCCTTTAATCATCAGGTTGTCCCTGTGTGTTCCTGGTGTAGCAGGTCTTAGGAAGGCAGGTCTAACCTGGATGTTCTGCAACAGAGGCCTCAGATGGTCATTTTTGAGCTGGACAATGGTACTCAGTAGACAGTGCAAGTCTCAGGGTTGCTTTCAGTTATAATTGTTAATCCCCATGTTTGGAATTGTGTCTAGAGCATGCAAAATATGACAAACTTTGTAATTTATTGAAATACTTCTCATTACCAAAATGTAAACTAATAACACAAAGAAATCCTAATACTGAAAATACTATTTTGGTTAAAAGTTAATTATGTTAACTGACAGTATTCAGTAGTATTTAGAATAACAATAAGATACAATGGCAATATTCAAAATATTTAAAACAAGCATAGCACATGATTAATTCATGTGCATTGGTTTCCTCATACAGATGAGCTATGACTCCATGCATAAGTAGTTGTTTACATTTCTAATTAGGCTACTTGTTATATGTTTAGATGGTATACTTATTAACGACTATATACATGGTATACATATTAACGACTATATATTTAATAATTTTATGTCAGTATTTGTTCTAAGCCATATACCACCATGAAATTCTATCATCAGCCCTGATATATACATACTATTGGTACTCTCCTTTACTAACTTAAAATAAGCTATACAGGAGTAAAGCAGCATCCATAAGCTGATAAGTGTAAAGATTAATCAATTATTTGAAAAATAAACCACAAAGAATTTACACTAAGTTAATAAAACATCCTATAAAGCATTGCATTTTAACAGTGTGGTTCTAAAAATGGAGCTGAATGAAATGAAGCCAACAATATATAGGATTTTATATAATATAAAGTTCAAAACCAGAAATTATAAAGGCAGATATGTAGTGGCTTGTATTCTCATGCTAATTAGTTTTCCTCAAAACCTGTTTGTAGTGTCCTTCCCCCTCCCTGCCACCAGTTGGTTCTGATTGATATCCATGCTGATTGCCAATGGCTAGGCAGGGAAACAGAGGCAGGACACTCAGATTCCTGGCCAAGGGACTGAGGAAGGAGCAGGAAGAGGGATAGCTGCCATGCTGAGGAAGGAAGAGAGACATCAGACCTGAGAGGTGCAGAAGACAGAGAGATAGCAGGCATGTAGGTGCCAGGGAACTCAACTAAGAGAGCCTCAGGTCTACTTCCAGGGCAGCAAAGATAGAATATAGATTTTAGTAAGTAATATCTTGGGGTGGATATTACTTGTTAACAGGACAACATTATCTGCTTAATTTATTTATTTTGAAAGAGGGTGTTCCTATATATCCTGGAGTGACCTTGTACTTATTTCTTCCTATCGTCACCTGCAGAGGTTTTAAATTAAAGACTGCACCAGCATACCATAGCAGATTCAGGATACACTAACAGAAAACTAAATAAGAGCTATCAAACTTATGTGATCACTAAAATAATATTGAAGTATCTGTTTTATGCATATTTTCCATCTTTCAGCATTTGTTTTTAAATGTTTACCAATCTTCTCTGGAAAAAGTTACCTTGAAATTTAGGTTTGGTATCGTCTAAACTGTCAAAGTAAACATTTTTCATCCTCTGAATCACTGCATTTTTCCTAGTTGCCAATATACAATTCCTATCATATTTTTATCTATTTCATTACAAATACCCCAAAATATATTTGTGTGTTCGTATATGTATGCCCATACACATTTTATATGCAGTATTTGTTACATTGAGATTTTTGGATCACGTTCTAATATATTTCATTATCTCTTGCATTGTACAAAGAACTAGAAAGAGTTTGTGTGAAAAGGGCATTCTGATTATTTTACTGCCTGATTCTGCCTGTTTAGAGCCATGACAAAGGACACTTACATAAACATCCTTTGTTTCTCAATCACACAACTTTGCTCTCAGTTAACTGCCATTCAGGTTGGCTTCTATTGTAATAAAATGCCATTAAAAAAAAAAAAAAAAAAAAAAAAAAGCTTGGGGAAGAAAGGGTTTTATTTATTTTATAGTGTTTATTTTTTCCAGAGTCTATGAAAATCAGTATAGGATCTCAAGCAGGATACTGGAGGCAAGAACTGAAGGAGAAGCCATAGATGTACACTGCTTACTAGCTTGCTGTTTTAGGCTTGTTCAGCCTTTTTGCTTATATGCTCAGGGCCACATATTCAGGGATTGGTATTACCGAAGTGTTGCCTGTGGCCTGGACTACTCATTACCCAACCCTACCTGACCTTGGGTTTTGGAGGTGAGGTGGCGCAGAATCAACAGCACAGACTGTGGGAGCAGGTGAGAAAGGCCACAGCAAGCTTTAATACCTGCCATGAGTGCCCCATGCGTCCTAAGAAAGCATCTCTTCTAAACATCAGTTTCTGATTGGCTGGCATTGTGTGCACCAGCAATCCTTGGTCTCTCGGACAGTACTCAATTAGGTCCCCTGAAGGAGATGCTTTTGTGGCTGTATGGCCCCCATCATTTACATAAAGGTGGCCCTGCCATTCCTGTTACACCCAAGATGGATTCGACACTTGCCTATCATTCACTAAGATAATTCCACGCAGGCTCGCCTGCAGGCCATTATAGAGGCATTTTCTAGTTGAGTTTCCCTGTTTTCCAGTTACTAACTTGTGTCGTTGACATAAAAGTAGCCAACATGGAGTTGTTTCTTTATATTTTACTCGGTTTATTCTCATTCACATGAATGACATTAACTATTCAAAAGGTTAGTTTTCAACAGCCTAATTTGAAAAAAAAAAAATCTGGATGGTAATAGAAAAAAGAATGCAAGCTGTAGCGTGTGTGTGTGTGTGTGTGTGTGTGTGTGTGTGTGTGTGTGTGTATACATGCATGTGTGGATGGGCTTGAAATGGAAAGCCCAGGAGCACATAGGGAGGGACCCATGGCTCCAGCTGTATATGTAAGGGAGGATGGCTTCGTCGGTCATAGCTGGGAGAGGAAGTCCTTGGTCCTGTGAAAACTGGATGCTCCAGTGTGGGGGAATTCGAGGGTGGGAAGGTGGGGGGGGTAGGTGGGGTCACATCCTCATAGGAGATAGGGGGTTCCTGGGCAAGGGGGGGGATGGGGTAAAGGGATAACATCTAAAATGTAAATAAAATATCCAATAAAAAATTTAAGAAAAATTAAGAAAATAAAACATTGGCCATTTCCTTGTTTACATTACTGAAGTCATAGTGATTTTATACTTCTTAATGGGTAAAATCAGGATACTAACTCATATATCAAGATTTACCTAGTAGCTAAAGTTGTGTTTTCCTGGATCTAAGGTTTTGAATCTGATTTGAAGAATGAAGTTGTACTGATTACAACTTTCTAAGGGAAAAACTGGGGATTTAGTCTCCTAACTTGCAAGTGTACAATAAGAGTTAGAAGTCTTCATATGCAAAGGTTGTCTGCATCTTGAGTTCCTCCCTCGGTGATCTTCCCACAGATGTTTCAGGCATGGCTTTTTAGTTCAGAAGTAAATGTTGTATCCTAAAAAAATATCTGCCTTCCTAAGCCAAAGTATCTCAGCTCCAATAAATCAAGTCACTCTTCTATGCACTTCTTATTTCACAAGGGTATCTCTGTGTGGAATCATCTTGATCATTAAGCTACACATTTTACCCCACTGTTCCTAACTTCTTTTCCTCCTATTACTCAAGTCCTAAGTGAGAATGGGTCTGATTTGAGGAGGATCAAAAGTCCAGATCTTGCTACTTGCATCAAGCACTAAACAGCAAAATTAATGGAGAAGAAAGAAATACGTTTATTCAGTGTATACATTCTGAAGAGCTAGTGTTTCACATACTTAGCTTTGTCTTTGCATTTAGTGATAAAACCTTTGGATTTACATAGGGTGTTATAGAAGCAGAAAACAAGATAAATGTTTAGCTATACAATCTTGGTCAAACCTTTGTGCTTCATCTTTACCTTACTCTGGGATTGGCTCCATGTAGACTTAGATTTAGGAGGATCCTGCCATCCTAAGGTTTATTCACTCATCACAGGAAGCTCTTTATCTGGATTCCAAAGAGACTGAAATGAGGAAAAGCACTATGAGAATGAAGAGATGGAACTAGTTTCCATGGCTTTTTGGCATGATTGGATGGGAGGGATTTCTAGGTCCACCTTGGTTGTTAGGTCAGGATATTCTGAATGGTGGAGATTGACAATTTCTTAGTTATAATGTGCCTTCAAATCTTGAAATTGCCTCAGTTAATCTTATCTTGCCACATGCAGTCTTGAGAAGAAATGGATTACCCACCTTATAGGAAACCTACAATTATTGGTATTCCCTCATGCAGAGCTGAATAGGAATCTGATTAAAAGAGCAAGAAACCATCTAAAACAAGAGCAGAGTTTCCAGGTTTCTATCCTGCTTAGTTGCCCATTATCCCTCTGCAGGTCCACAAGAAAAGTCAATGTTTCTTTTAGTAAAAACATAAAAGTTGAATGCTGATTTTCTTATAATGGCTATTTTGTCTTTGGATCATTAGATATTTGGATTTTATATTTTATGGAAATAAACAATATTTATATATGTTAACCTACTGACATTTATGGACTGAGCAGCTGTTATGTTCAAGTTTTAAAGTGCACACACACACACACACACACACACAGAGAGAGACACACACACACACAAACATTTAAATTTTTTAGAAATTCAAAAACAGATTTGACTGTGAGATCTTTTCCAAAAAAAAAAAAAAAAAAAAATATTTGAGGGCTAATTTTGAGAACTTGTTCCATATTTGGAAATATGTAAAACAAATTAGTTTCTTTGCTCTACAAATCAAATGGGTTATCTGCCAGAAAAAAAAAAAATGGTGTCACATTTAGTTTAAATGAAGTTAGTGCCAAGTGTGTTTCAGAATGATCTTTTATAATTCAAATATACAATAAATTATTCTATACTTGAAAATAAATCTGTGCCTTTTCAGAGTAAAGAAACCTAGTACTGCTTTGTTGGAAATCACTTTTCTACTGCTTTAGACAAATTTGTATAATTATATCCAACTCTTGAATTCTTTGGGAATGAAAATTGTTAGACCAGAGAATATTTTATGCCTTCCAAAAGTTCTTTTCCTTCCTACAGAATACTGCTGTTTTTTAGTGGAAACCAAGGTGTGACCAGCAATTTCTAAAGAGTTTGGAAGAATCTGAGACACTCTGTCAATAGGGAGAGGAATAGCTGCGGAAAGCCCTCTAATAAGTTACACCTTCGTAAATGCTTTTTTCTTTTTTAATATCATAGGAAACCTGAATAGAGCTTTTACTTTTAGAATGTAATACTGCTCTTTTTGACTCTGGAAAGATTTTGTGATTATATCATTGTTAACAGTATAAACATTATTTAATTTCCATCAGTTTCACTGTTGAGAAAAGTATTTTAAAATTTATTCTCTCTTTGTAAAATTAGCTTGTGAGTCATTAAAATAACTGTTAACCTGCTTTTATGTGAGTTTTTACTTATTAGGAAAAGATCCGTTTTCTAAAAATTAAAAAAATGTGGTTTGGATTACATGCATGGATTCAAATTTTTCACTTACAGAAAATAAAAAGGTGAACATTTATCCATCTTGTAACAGGAAGTTAGGTTTTATAATTGAATTATTACAATTTTCACATGTCAGTATCTTCTCTACTACCTAAATTACAAAGAAATGACTTTTTGAATGTGAAAGAATGCTTAAACTTTTATATTATTAGCAGAGGTTCTGAATGTATCTTCTAAGGTGACAGTAACAAGGTTGAGTGCATTTCTATTTCTTCCAATCAATGTGATTTGTGGGAAATTCTTGCTTGCCTTGTGATGTTTGACAATAAGTATGCCTATAAGGGTAGTTATATCCATTCACATCACAATCAGCTCTGAGCAGAATGCACTCATAACAGTTCATGGTTCTGAGTTCCATGGCTTTTTGATTAGGGAATTTTTAATTATTGTTAATGCACATATGGACACACATAATCTATTAGCATATGACAGACTCTTTGACTTCTGAAAATGAAAAATTCTAGAACTGGTTAAACTTAGTAGGAATTATTTCTGGAGTAATAGATGTTCTGATTTTAGAAAAAATTTCTCAGATACCCCAAACTTCACAGGAATAGCTAGCTCTTTTTCCTGGTTATCTGTGTTAAATCAGCGTTTTAACTATGGCTATGAAGATGGGTTTTCTCCTAGCTTTGGCAAGTTACCTTGTTAGGAAGAAAAAAAAATACAGCAATCTGAAGTTCATAGATCCTAAGTAAATTTATAGTTTTGACTTTAATAAAACTAATTTAAATATATTTAGAATTTGCTATTAAGGTTATTCTTTATATTTGTTAGAATATAGAATATTTGTATTCGAATGTCAGGTTCCACTGCATAATGAGCCCCCTCAGAGCTCAGTGGCATAAAATAATAAAAATTGCTAATTGTAGCAAATTTACTTATGAATGATTTTCAGATTGACTTCTGTAGGTAGTTCTGTTAGTCTTGGCTTAAAAAGCTTTATGTGTTGGCTGTGCTTTTGTTGGTTTAGCTTTTGCCTTCAACAGTTGGCCTTTCCTCCCTGTGTCTATTCATCTTCTACCAGTTGTTTAGTAGTTATTCAATAAAAAAATGGCAGATTTCCAAGGTAGGACACAGAAGCACATGAAGTTGAGGAAAATGGGATATAAAAATTGGTCTTATAGGGTAGGAACGCCAAAGCCACTGTTCTGAAAGTACCCTTGATGGACAAGATTGTCAGAAAACAGCTCTGACTGTCTCTTAGCCATCATCTCATAAGCTCCTGTGCCTTGAAGTTTCAAGGGTCTAAATGACTGAAATACAAAGGTGACACCTGGACATACTGTGGTTGGATGAACATGACTGAGCAGCAATTCTGTTCTCAGACCTCAGCCCAGGTTTTCCATGAATTCGTTATAAAAGCCCCCAGATGAGGACTTCAGTTATATCTAATTTCCTTGGACTTTACCCCTCCTACTAATATAGCTCCTAATATAGCTGCTTTATTTGAGCACCTCCTTGTCTATACCTCTGTTCCTCTCCCCTCGTCTCTTATCCTCCTACCCATGCATCGATAATAAAATTTACTCTAAAACTCTGTGGTCCATGATTCGATTTCTTTGACTTCTTTAGACTAGATCCCTAAAGGCAGTGGTTTGATGTGGCTTTTATGGATCTTGAGTTTCTAGGATACTAGAGTCCTTCCAAAGATTCCATTTTTTTCCACAGATACCACATATTTCTATACTCCTATACCAAGGTATCTCAAGGTCTTAACATGGACATACCACATTTGTGCTACAAACTGTTGGCATAAATATCTCACAGCTTCCAATTACTTTGGAGTAGAGAATTATGTTCTGTATTTCTAGGAAGATGTAAAGTGATATAACTCGAGACAAATGTATGCATTTTTGTCACAAGTGGATGAAAAACCATACTTGACTTGAGTCATGAGCATCTCTTGTTCAATAATAGTATGTTCATTTGCTACTCATTACCCAGCAGTTATCTATCCCTGGTGGTATCAAATCCAGTATCTGATAACCACGTCGAGTGTGGAATTCATCGCATGTGTTGCAGCCACTGTTTTGCATTGTCTGAAATCATAGTGACAAAATGGCATCATATCCCTCAGTGGGTTGGAGACATTTCAGTCTGCCCAGAGTTCATTTCCTAGGAGTAGCGTCTCAGCTTATTGTGTCCAAATAACCCTCTAAGTTCTTTTCTATGACCACTGTAAAGACATTAATTTCTCTCTTTCGCTACGTCTTAAGAAATAGTCCATTTGATTCCGGAGTATCCTAGTATTCTTGCCTATAAAAAGTTGGCTCAGAGGAAGAAAGTTACCTGCCATTCCCTTTTCATTGCACTTTTACAATCAGCAGTCATTCAATCTCCTTTGGCTTTTGTTTGGTTTTCTATTGCCCATCCTTTTCTGTTAGATCCTCTACTTCCAAGTTCTCAATTTACTTCCTTCCTCTCCATCTCTTGTTTTTCTTCTTGCCTCGAGAGATTCCATCAACAGGGTTAGTAATTATTTTCGAATGCAATAATGATATTCCACTTTATGTTCACTCTGAATTAATAAAATATGTAGCAGCTATTAGTATAAACAATTATGAACTGACTGGAAAAAAAGGGAAAATCCTTGAGGATGTTTTCACACACAATAAATGCATGCTAATTAGGCTACTGTGAATGCACTTTCAGAGAGAAGCAAGATCCATAATAGATGTTTGAATGAAACCTGAGGCTCGGAATATTCTTTTTGGACTTTTAAATCTTCATTTCACATTCTTTATACAAATCAAAGTAATCAGATTAATAAGTTGTAATAATTTAAAAGATGCATTGCCCTTTTCTATGATGTATTCCACTGCTTTGTTAAAACCAATTCCAATAAATTGGCAAAACTATTCAAGTAATGACTGAGAACCCAAGGTAGGGAACAAGAATATGTTACTGTATATGGTCATTACTCCCTTATATGTTTCCTTCCTTAATGCAGGAGTTCATTAAATGAATAGCTCCTTTTTGGTGGAGATAATGAAGATAGAATATATGTGCTATCTATAGAACAACGTTTATATGTATGAAAGAGCAAACTGGGAACAAAAGCTAAAAGGAAACTTAAAAGTCTTATTATGTATTTACAACAGCTTTGACTGAATGTATGAGTTGAAGTTGGAAGGTAAATTAGACAATAGTTACAATCATGTGATTAACTAATATGGCTACCCTGTGCTATTGGTTAGACATTATGCTTGTTAGACAGTGATACAACTTGGCAATGTAGATGTGTAAATATAAAAATTTTAAAAGGAATGATCAGGGACCCCTATGGTTGAATTACAGAAAGGCTTGAGGAAGCTGATGAGGAGGGCGACCCCATAGGAAGACCAGCAGTCTCAAACTAAGCTGGACCCTTAAAATCTCTCAGACACTGAGCTATCAACCAGGCAGCATACACTAGTTGGTATGAGCCCACCCCCACATACACAGCAGAGGACTGCCTGATCTGGCCTCAATGAGAGAAGATACACCTAAATCTCGAGAGATTTGAGAGCCCAGGGAGTGGGAAGGCTTGGTAGGGTGAGTTGGGATGGGGGGTGGGGACATCTTCTTGGAGACAGGGAGAAGGAAGAATGGGATAAGGAACTGTCAGAAGGCAGACCAGGAGGGAGATAACAACTGAACTGTAGAAAAAGATTAAAAATTAAAAAAAAAAAAAACAGAAAAAAACAAAACAAAACAAACAAACAAACAAAAAAGGCAAGCAGCAATAGAGGCACTGCTCAATCTCAGTTAGAGATACTGGAAAATGTGTTCCTTTTGGTCTAATTAAGGAAAGGTAAATATTTGTTGAAAGTTGTACTGTAAATGCTTTGCTGGATTTCATTTACTTGATCTTCTGATATAGTTTTTTGATTGTGTTTGTAGACATCAGAAAAGAGATGCTTATAACTAAGATGGTTTCTCATATAGTCAGTAAAGCAGAACCACCATGACTTAAGTCTGAGCCCATTTTGCTTTTTGAGATAATGCTGTTTCTATCACTCTTTTGGAGTTCTGGCATTAACGTTAATTTGGCAGGTTTAGAAGCTATTGAAAAATCCTGGAGGTTTTTAAAAAGACTCTTCCAGAGTGATGCCTGACAGAGAATGGAGGGCAATGTGTATGTAGAAAAAATGAACAAGCGAACGTTTGTGTACATAATGTGTTTAGGCAAAACTCCTGTTCTTCAGGCAAGTTAGGGTCACAGACATCTCAAATAGGTATGATGAATGTACTAGAAATAGGACATACTGAAGTTTGATGGGGAGATTAAAATAAAAAGATGAAAATAAGAATTGTGCAGAGTAAGGATGAAGCCAAGAACCAGAGAATTATTGATGCACAAGTCTTCAAATATGAAAACTGTCTTCATCAGTCACAAAGAAAAACCCAAGAATAATTCATTCTTTCTGCCTTCTGCTGTGTTGATGACACACATATTCCTTGGTAGAACTGTGAAATTACCCTTTGGGCTGTAATATTTTTAATTTTTTTGGTATTGCACTGGCAGTGAATTTATTATTTTAATTAAAAATTATGTGTATATGTGTTTGTTCATGTGAGATCAATGGCCACAGAGGCCAGAGAGGGTTCTGGTTCCCCTGAAACTATAGTTAAGGGTGGCAGTGAGTTAATCACCAGGGGTGCTGGAGAACAGATGTGGGTGGTGTGCTTAAGGAAGCCTACTGAGAAGATGACTTGCAGTGCTGTATTTTGAAGGATGTCTGGAAACCTGTAAGGCAGAAGAAAACTGCAGCTCTGTCTTCTATATTGAGGGATAAGCAAGAGCAATGGCAGGAAAATGGAAAGAATACAATTTCTTTAACTAAAAATACTACCTTTGTATAAGCATTGCCAAAATCAATACTATTCTGTCCTCTTACATATAGAACTTTAACAACATCTCCTCAATAAAAAAGGATTTATGCACCTACTATGCTGGGAGAACAGATTAATATCTTCCTAGCTTGCAAAGCAATTTCCTCTCAGTGGGATTGTTCTGAAAAGTTCACTTAGAAAAAAAGTATATGGAAGGGAGCAGGTGAGAAAATTCACTGCATGAATGAAAAGTTAAGACATAAGAAATTTACTTTGAAATTATTTTTAAATGTCCCCTTAAACTAGAAACTTCATATATTATTTGCACATATGAATACATTTATGTTTTAGAAACATGCCCATATTAGATATGTAGATAAATGGGTCAAAACAATGATACTTCCACCAGAGAGTTTCTCTCCACATAGGAGGTTCATTTTTCATCCAGCTTGCTCACGCCTGTAGCTTCAGAACCATTGCTCAGAGGTGAATTTGCCTATACCACCCACCTGCAGACTTGGTGGCTGAAGCAGTCTCATCAGAGTGATTCATAGTGGCCTAAAAAAGAGGTCACTTGAAGAAATAAAATGCTTGTCTTTTTTTTTCATCTAACTTATCACACTATCTGGGTACCTACACAGATTTGTTTTTCCTGTAAGCTTACTGCTTTCATTATAAGACTCATTAATATACATAAACAATATGGAATTAACTCCTTATAATTCCTGATAGTTACATATTTTAATTTGTTAAAATTATATAGCCAATATTTAAGCTGAAATATGTTTTGTTGTGTTTTCTAGTGGACAATAATTTAGTGGCCAGTATGACACGCTGATCAGAATGTCTTGTTCTATAATGACTCAGACCAGTTACTATTCCATTACTTTTATCATTGCAATGTGCTTCCCAGAACTCACGTCTGTGTGATGCTCTCCAGTGTTCATGGATAATTACACAATCTAGTGTAGCTATCTCCATTTTGAGCAATTACCACATATAAGCATTGTTCTAAATCTTTCCTGTGTATTATTTCTTAAATCCTCCCATCATATTATTACATCCTGACTATAATTCTTAACTTTAGATGAGGAAACTAGTGCACAAGGATTTAAATCACATTGCCCTGACCTCTTAATTAATTATCGAGCTTTATTTAAATACTGCATTCGTTGGGCTGCATTGCCACCTACATTCCTGTGTTGTATTCAATGTTGCATACAGATAAATACAGAGCAATTGAAAAATAAGATGAGTGGTAGCTAGATCGGTGAATGAAAAGTATTGGATAAGATTGCTCTCAAACAGGTGTAGTATTGGATAAGATTGCTCTCAAACAGGTGTAGTGTATAAGACTTACCAACATGTCTGCATCCAATAAGACAGAAGAGATTAGTATGTGACATATGGCAAGACTAAATATGAGAAGAGAAATAGTCAGAAGACATCTAAGATTAATTGTTAACCAGGTTCTCCGGGATGCCTAGAGACTGGTGTTGCCTTGGCTGTTCGATCCTCATTTATACTGCAGATGGGAGAACCTCAAAAGCAGGATCCTATGGGTTCTGTCACTTGGAATCACATGACTCACCAGGCCAGAGCACTTTAAAATAGGGGAAGAACAAACCCTATGCTCCTCTGATCCAGTCTATCTGAATGAAGATGCTGCTGCCTAGTGAAGAAATAAGAAGACACAGGGAAGTGGAGGGACCCAAGACCATGAAGAAGCCTATTCCAAATGCTTTGTACTTCGTTCAGTAGGACAGTTCCTTACATTCTTTATCACTTTAAGTATAATATTCTATGAATAGCTTCTCCATCATGCATGTCCATACATAATGCATGTATGTGCAAATTCACACACACACAAATGCACACACATGCTGTGAAGAAACAAATCAGGTTCTGATCATTCCTTTAATAAATGCTAACAAGCAATGATTGACTGATTACCTTTATCATGCTCATTGAAGCTAATAGAGACAGTGCAACTCCATACTTGTACCAAGTAAATACACTTTAAGTCTCTTTGCTCATCATCATTGCATCTTTGTAGCATCGAAAGATAAGCAGGTATTTGTATGCTTTCTCCACTATGATCTTCTGGAAGGAAGAATAGGTGTTTTATTCACCAAAGCATTCGGTGCTTCTAGAAATACCTTGATAAAAATAGTCAGAATGCTCTTCTTGGTTGAAGGAGGGAAGGGCCAAAGACAGAAAGAAGGGGGAAACAATGGAAATGATGTGTTAAGGTCGCATGAACCACAAACGTATTCAAGTCTAATACCCTTACTCAGGTTCTTCATTTGGCTTTCCTAAATGTGATTTCAGTGTTGAAATACATTTCATTAAGAACAGAGTGGATGAAAATTTCTATATTTACACAAACATATATTATGTGTTGATAGCTTTTTATTTCCTTTTTCAGAGTTTAAATCACACTGAGTTGTAAGCAGCTAACTTTAATGACTGTTTTAAAGATATTATCTATGAATATTTTGTTCTTGGGGACTGAGGTAAAATTTTTATCAAAATTTTACCTTAATCAACAGATTATTTTTATATTAGCTCATTTACCAAGCAATCATATTGCCTGAAACCTTGGTCCCAACTTAAGACATAACTCAAATTGAAAATATTAAACATATGTATAATTATTTACTTTTAACTCACATTAATTAATTTTTGGGAATTTCTAAAATTTCTTCAAGTGCAATGACATTAGGGACTCAGACATTAGACTTCTAAGATATGATATTATGAATAATAATTTTCTTGCAAAACTTAGGTTTTCCTCAATTTCCTCCTTGATGTCATTGTTATCATTCCCTTCCATCTCCTCCTCTTCTTTTGTCTTCTTTGTTATCATATCTTCTTCTTACTTTCCTTCCCACTCTTCATTGTTTTCTTCTTCCATCTCCTTTCCTCTTCCTTATTCTCAATAGCTTTAATGAGAATTAGTTTTTAAGCTTCCTTTCACTATAATGGATGGTGTGACAAGTGTTTAAAGGGGCACAAAGAATTTAGGATTAGTCTAGAGTATAGAAATTTTAGTTAAATTTTATCTACTATGGATGATTTAGTACTCTTGTAAGTTCTATTATTTCTAGAGGAAATATTGCTCTTCTTAGCATATATATATATATATATATATATATATATATATATAGAGAGAGAGAGAGAGAGAGAGAGAGAGAGAGAATGCTTGGCAAACAATAATACTTTGATATGTAAGTATTAGGGCCAAAAATTTTCCTTTGCAGATTTTTAAAATAGATATATTTAAACTGTGTTAAATAAAAATTACTAGGATTCTCATGAGTTTATTGCAGTATAATTTAAAACGTTCCAATTTCCTTGCAATTATTGGCTATTTTAAGAACCCCTGTAGAAAAGAGATAATGGTATACTAGACTAGGCTGTAGACCAGGTCAAACTGGATAAGAGTACCCAATCTGGAGTTCACAGCTGTGGAGTCAGTCCTCATGGGGAAGGAGAAACATGTCAAGTTGGCTGAGAAAGTCAAGAATGAAGACCCTGAGAGTCTCCTGAATCTCCCCACACCTGATCCCAAACCCTCTGTTCTGTTTCCCACCTCCTTTCTCACCTAGTTCCTTCGCTACATTTGCATCTTATGACTATTTTATTCCCCTCTTCTAAGTGAGATTCAAGCATCCTTGCTTGGGCATTTCTTCTCATTTAGCTTCTTTGGGTCTGTGGATTGTAGTGTAGGTATCCAGTTCTTTATGGCTAATATCCACTTATAAGTGAGTACATACTATGTATATCCTTTTGGGCCCAGGTTACCTCATTCAGCATGATATTTACAAGTTCCATCCATTTGCCTGAAAAAATTACAATGTTTTTGTTTTCATAGCTGAATAGTATTTCAGTGTGTATATGTACCATATTTTCTTTATCCATTCTTCAGTTGTGGGAAATCTAGGTTGTTTCTAGTTGAGCAAGTGTCTTTGTGGGATGATGGACCATCTTCTGGGTATATGCGTAAGTGTAGTATAGCTGGATCTTGAGATAGAACTATTCTTAGTTTTTGGATGGAGCTTGGGGACTCTTATGGACGAGTTGCGGGGAGGATTGAGGACTCCAAAAGGGATAGGAACCTTACAGGAAGACTAACAGACTCAACCAACCTGGACCCTTAGAGGCTCTCCACCACCAAGCCTGAGCCACCAACAGAGAGCATACATCGGCTGTACATATGGCCCCCATATATATGTAACAGAAGTACAGCTGAGTCTTCTTATAGGTCCCCCAACAACTGGAGTAGGGCTGTCTCTAAACTTGTTGCCTATTGATGAAATAAGTTCTGCTAACTGTGTTGTCTGGCCTCAGTAGAATAGGATGCGCTTTGATGTGCCAGGATTAGAGATGGGGTACGGGGGCAGTGGTCTACCCTCTCAAAGGAGAAGTGGAGGGGTGGGAGGAGGGATTGTGGAAGGAGGTACAGGGCAGCAATCCAGGTTTAAAGTAAAATATAAATAAATAAATAAATAAATAAATAAATAAATAATCATTTCTTAAACATCTTTATGTGGTATATTTACCTCAGGTGGTATTCCAGTTGTCTGCTTTGTTCTTTGACACAAACTCTCATTAAAACTTGGGACTCACTAAGTAGGCTAGATTGATTATTGAGTGGATTTAGGGATTCACTCATTTCTGCCACCTCAGTGCTGGATGTACAAATAAACACCACTGCATTTGGCTTTTATTTTTGTATGGGTTTTGGGCACTAAACTCAGGTCCTCATGCTTAAATGACAAGAATTTTCAATGCTGACTGTTTTCACCAGCCCAACATGCTACTTTTGAAAATTCTAACTGGCTTTCCTGTTTAGATGTGACATCCCTTGTTGGAAAAGGCTAACTAACTATGCCTTACAAGTTCTTTCTTTTTTTTTTCCTGGGTTTATTTCTTTTATGATATAATTATATCATTTAACACTTTCCCTTCTCTCCAAAACCTCTCATATACTCCTTCTTGAACTTTTTTTTCTTTTTTAACCCCCTTTCCCGTTCTTCCCCAGGCCCCTGTAAACCCCTTATTCCATCCTCCATTCCCCCCACCCCCCATTTCTATGAGGGTGTTCCCCCACCCACCTACCTACTCCGGCCCTGCCTCCTGCCCTGGCATTCATGTACACTGGGGCAATGAGCCTTCACAGGACCAAGGACCTCTTTTTCTATTGATGCCTAACAAGGCCATCGTCTGCTACAATATGCAACTCGAATCATGGGTTGCTCCATGTGTACTCTTTGGTTGATGGTTTAGTTCCTTCGAGCTCTGGGGGTCTGGTTGGTTGATATTGTTGTTCTTTCTATGGGGTTGTAACCCCCCTCAGCTCCTTTAGTCCTTTCTCTAACTCCTCCATATGGCCACTGGTCTCTGAGGTGTTTACATCAATGCAAGGGTGTATAGTACACCTAGTATATTATTAGTAGTATAGTAGTATAGTAGTAGATAGTACTATATTGTTTATATGAAACACATGATACAGAAAAATTTTAAAATGTTGATTTTAACATAAGTTCATTTATTTTAAAATATGTAGAAATATAAACATTTAAAACGTTTTAATTAGATTTTTTTCAGAATTTCACATATGTTTTGATTATACTTCCCTCCCTCCCCTAATTATTCTCACATTCACTTTCACTTTCTGTCCTCCCCAACTTTATGTTCAGTTTTTATCTCTTTATCAAAGTTAATTTTCACTGCCCAAATTCTTGGATTTATGGCCTTTCACTGGAATATGGTTGAATTACCAAGTTGACTACTTTAGAGAAAAGTGACCCTTCCAGAAAGCAACAACTGTCAATAGTTCCTTAGTTAGGGGGTCAGTTTTTGTGTCCAATTTTCCTTTCAATGTTGGGATTGAGCCTGGCTTGTGTCTTATGTCTGCTGCTGTAATCTCTGTGGATTCCTATGTGCAAGAGCTATGTCCAAGAGATAAGGTTTCTTCCTAGTAATTCACTGGCACTTATAGTCTTACACAATGACCCCTGGGCACTTCAAGGAGGAAGTGTGGAATATATACTTCATTTAGGGCTGAGAAGCATACAACTCATTCTCTGTACCTTGGCTCGTTGGTTTTCTCTGTATTGATTATCATCTACTCTATATAGAAGCTTCTGTGAAGGGTTGAGATACGTCTTAAGCCATTTTTTAATACTTGCTTTAATTTTCTTTGAGAATTTCAGACATCATCATCATTATTATTAAATCAGTCATCATCATTATTATTAAATCAGTCCAGTTGTTGTTCCCCTGCCATTCCTCCTCCATTTCTCATCCCATTCCTCTTTCCCGGGTCTCCAAGAGGATGCCCCTCCCCATCTGCACCCTACCAGATCTCTCCACTCTCTTGGCCCTCAAGTCTCTTGAGGGTTAGGCTTTTCTTTCACTGAGGCCAGACTAGGCAGTCCTCTGCTGTATATGTTCAGGGCTTCATACATTTAACAATAGTCTTTACTCTTCTACAATTACTCCCAGATCTTCCCTTCCTTTCTTTCAACCCACCTTCATGTTTTTCTTTCTCTTTAAATCAAAAACCAAACAAAAGAGAAAAAAGGCATTAAAAACAAAGAATCTGGTTTGTGTTTGCTAACTAACTCTGAGGATGGTGTCTACAGTGGAGTTTAATTAATATAGCCCATGCTACTCCATTGAGGGAAAAATGTTCCTTTTGGCAGCAGTTTTGTGTGTGTGTGTGGCGCACATGCGTACCTGTGTGTGTGTGTTTGTGACTAGCCTCTTGGCTTGGGATAGGACTTTGAACCTTCTTCCCCTTCCCTGCTAGGATGTTTTCTGGCTTGAACTTGTACAGGTCTTATGCAGGTGTCATAGAATTGGTGAGTTCATATGTACATCTCTCATGTTCCGTATGGGAAATCCTAGTTCCTTAAAACTCTTCCACTAAATTTGGCTCTTAAAATCTTCTTCACCTTTCCCATTCATATCACTGAACATTGTGGATAGTAATAAGGGATAAAGGCATCCCTTCTAATTCTATCATTCCCAACTACTTTCAAGCTACAGGTCTCTATAGTCATAGCCGTCTACTGTAAGAAGCTTCTTGCATGATGCACTGATTTATAGATATAGCCATAAGTCTTTAGGAGATGTGTTATTGGCATGCTAATTTAGCAAAAATAGAAGTAGTAGCTTTCTTTCCTGTGGTCTTTAATTGATCTATCTCATCCATGGACTTGTTTTTGTTGTTTTTGTTTTGCGTTTTAACAAGATGAGATATGAATTCCATCTCATGGAGTGATCCCTAAATCTCCCACCCAAACAGTAGTTTGTTCCTCCTCTAACTTTTGTGCCATGATGGCTCCAGTGGCCATTTCTTCCAAGCAGGCTGTTATTATAGCTGTCAGGGTTTGAACCAGGTGAGATTAGTGATTATTATTATATTCCAGTAGTGTGTATAGCTTCTAGCATTTTTAATGCTAGCCAGTAGGAGTGGACTTTAAGTTGTCTAATGGCTAGATTTCTCCATATTCTATGCCATACCTATGTTGTGTCTTCTTCAGTAAGGATTTATGATCAAGTTGTAAAGGATTACCAATGGCTTTGGCAAGAGCCTGTAGGTTTCTGGGTTGTCTGTAGGACCTTATAGTCCAACAACTCAATAAGTTATACTTGGGGGGGGGGTCATTTGGTAGCATCTAATGTTTTATTCAGATTTTGTGACCCCTATTATTTGATGGTTTCATTTAAAATCTTTTATGTATGTATATAATTACTTCTATAGTAATAGATTTTCATATGGCATTTCTAAAGACCTTTAGAATTATTTATCCTTTCTTATATTAATTTATTTTAAGCCTTCGGTCCTTAAAAAAATTTACAGTTTTCTTATGTATTATAAAAATGGGAGGGAAAATAATAAATTACAGTTTATTATCAAGATGATTGTCATTATCATTCACTGAATTGTTTGAGCATCAGTTTTGTATGAATTATAAACTCATCTAAATTTTTCTGTTTTGAATTGTTCAAAAGAACTTTTATTTGAAAGAGAGTCCTAATATGCAAATATTTAATAATATGTTTCATGTTATTATAAATCTTTAAAATTAAAGATTATGTTTGGCAGTAACTTTTATATGTAAATAGTTATTAAAAGACTAAAACCACGGAAATTAAAAGTGGGGTATAAAGACACAGCGACACCTAACACTAAATCCAGTCTCAACATGAGAGCTCTTGTGTTGCTTTGATGTATTTTGTTTTGTCCTGTTTGATTGACATCTCTTGTAGGCCTCTCTTTCTTTGAGAAGAAATGGTGAGGTAGAGGATTTAGAGGAGAGGGGAGTCAAAAGGAGAGGAAACTGGGGTTCAGGTGTATTGAGAGAAGAATATATTTTCAATGAAAAAATAAATAAATAAAGTTATTTTTTATGATGTCACCATAGCTTTTAACTGAGTATCATGAATATTCAAACTGGGCCAAAAAGAGTGTTGGAAACATTCAGTATCAGTGCTAGATATACCTTCACCAGAAAGACAAGTCCCCTATCTATATATGTATGTGTGTATGTTTGTGTGCGCATATATATTAAAGTAGAAATATTTCATCATTAGTAAATAACACAAGCATATATGTCTGTTTAGTGATTAGAGAGAGGGGAAGCTAAGACACATACTATCTACTGTGTCTTGATTAATATTTCTTCCAAATGATGAACTAACATCAAAGACCTAAAGAACTACAATATCAATGTTAGAAAAGTATTAGAATGTTTATATGAATACTGATTTGACCAATTATATTAGTAAGGTTTAATGTGGGTTACACATAAAACATTGAAAGCTTCATTAAATTGAAGCTTAGCAAAACTAAGAGAGTATATAATGAGGTCAAAATTTTTCGGTAGATGTGTGTAAATGTGTGTGCATATAGGTGAGTATGCATTTCTTGTCATGTAGCTTTTCAAATAGGCAGTTCTTTAAGAAGCATAGTTTAAAGTTTCAGCTGTTGTGAATGCTTATTAGTAGAAGGAAGTATCTTTTCGCTAAAAACTGTGAAGACTAAAATGCTACTTCCTTATTTATTCTGAGTGAAATGACGCATACTCCTCCTGTCTGATTTCCCTGCAGAAAGATCTCAAATAAATATTTCTAGAATAGCTTTGTCCCTTAAGTAACAGAGTGAAACTTTCCACGTGCCTTTTGAAAATCCCCTTAATCACAAAAGATTAACATTTATTAAGCATTCCACATATTCCTTTTAATGAAATCCATTGTTACGCTCTGTGCTAAATAGGAAAATAGAATGTTTGTTGGCAGAAAAATATATGATGCCTCACTACTTTAAAAGATAATCTAGTATACAAGTTTAGTATGAATTTAATTATCTGCAGACTAAAAATATTACATAATTATTTATCTCAACTAACTTTTGCACCTTAGAGTGGATTTTAAAATAAACCTTATTATAACACAGTAACTGTGCAAGAATAGGGTCCTTAAATGACTGAAGATACAAACAACTGTAATTGAAATGTTACTTCTGAGGAACAATTTACTGAGCACTGTGGTTTACCATAATTGTTGACATATCCCCTTAAGTACTGTGTCTCTGATTTCTTTCCTGGCATCAATCATTTAGAGCAATTTAGGAAATAACATCTGGGCATACATCTCTGCTATTTTATTTACATCATTTGCCTACATCATTACCATTCAGAACCTTTCCGATTTGGTACAGTAAATATATTCTGTAATATCTATTATGGCATTGTCAAAGGATAATTTATTGTGAAATAGAAAAATAGGTCAACAATAATGTCACTTGATGATTCCCCCCTCCCCAAGTTTAATAAAACATCTCACCAGTATGCATTCCAGTACAGTGGTTGATATTTTATTAGGACTACCTGGCTATAGCAGTAGTGTAATTACTGAGCTGTCAGAGTGATAAGTGGGATTAATGGCAACCTGATGCACTTTAGTCTGCAGAGCGCTTAGAGAATTGCAAGATGGTATTATTATCAGAATCTGCCCATTCTGGCATATTCATGGCACCAAAAGAAAAAAAGAGAATGCTACAACTCTGGTTTGCATTGCCCTGCCTCATTAACATCTGACATTTCCAACAGCTGTTATTTGTGAACTAGCTCAACAATAAAGGGAAAATTATTTGGTAAAGAGGCTTAATAACCACAATGAAAATCCTTACATTGTCAATGCTGTTAAGTGAGTCTGTTTATGTTGAATTTAAGATTTCTCGGGAAGGACAGGGAAACATGCTGTATCTTAATTCAGTTCACTCATATCTGCTGGTTTTTAAAGTTCATTTTTAGTTATGCATTATAAGTAGACTTGGATGCTTGAAAGAAAAAATGCAGAAAAGATGTTTAGAGATAACTAGAATCTTTATGATGTTGTCTCTGTCTGGCTGTCTGGTACCCTTCCTTCCTTCTTTCCTTCCTTCCTTCTTTCCTTCCTTCCTTCTTTCCTTCCTTCCTTTCTTCCTTCCTTCCTTCCTCCTTCCTGCTTACCTGCCTGCCTGGCAACCTGCCTTTCTCTCTTCCTGTCTTCCTTTTTTAAAATGTGTGTGTGTGTGTGTGTGTGTGTTTAGCATACATATGAATATATATCTTAACTAATTATAAAATGACAAGTACTTTTAAACTGTCTATGTAATATATAAGGTGACAAAGTATTAGAGAACTTTATTATTTTGCTAGTATTTTGACTTGTGTTGCATTGCTACTTGGTAGAAAGCCTTTAACAACCCTATTAATGACCACCTTATTTATCTACAGAGCACTTCTCATATTGTATTACCTTGCTTTAGGTTCAAGGACAACATTGGTCAAACCTTATTTTCCTGTTCCATGACTTTGTGATGTATTTTGTAGGATGTATTTTTAAGGAATTATTTTTATTACTGTTACCTTTGTTGTTGTTCTCAGAGAAAGTGATTTATGGGAAAAATAGCATCCTGAATGCATAAGTATGAGAAGATGGGAATCCAGCACAATGGCAGATGTGGATCTAACAATGGCATTCAGAGCAATGACAGGGGAGAGGTTTAATGAGTGCATTTCACAGACGACAATTGATTATGAAAAGCCTTCAGTACTCATTGTGAAAATTTTAATTTAGAGAGAAGGCTAAGGGCATAAGCCATAGAAAAGAGACCAGATTTAAAAACAAGATATTAATTAGGTTCTGAGAAATTGCTTCACACAATGAAGAGGATGGCCATACATAGGAATGACAGGGAGACAGCTATTGGTTTTTTTGAAAGAAATGAACTCAGGTCTTTACACTTGAAAGTGGATAAAAATGAGGGGTTTTGTTCCTATGTCAATGAGCAATGCTGGATTCAGTTTTAGACAATTTATTTTTTACAGAATTCTGGTCTCTGAACACACGTGACAATAGTATACTCTCTGAAGCTGTACCTCCAGAGTAATGTCTTTTTTCACCCTCTCTTATTTTAAATTATACTAAATCTCATTATGTTATCTGCGCTGACGTAGTCTTTCCTCTTCAAACCTTGCTATATACCATTTCTAATCCGGAGTCGCTTTTTTTCTTTTCCTATGCTTACAAGCCAATATGCATTTTATTCCTTGACATCCACCAATGAATGCATCCATTAATGCATTCAGGTCTGCATTAAGTATTATTTGATTCAGCAAATCTTTTCTGAATGTGAATCAAGTATTACTAACCACACATAAAGTCTCTTATTAGGTTGTATTTTGCTATATCTTACATTTATCCTGTTGAAACCTACAGTGTTCTTTATATTTCTGCGGTTTCTTTTAACTATATATTAAGACCCCCATGTTTGTGTTCTCTATGTTTTCTTTTCATTTATGTAACTGTAATAAAATAACTAAAACCACATTATATGTGAAATAAAGACATTAATTTAGTTCACCATTTTGGAAGTTAAAAGCCCATCACATGAAGGAGGTTATCATATGAGCCTTATGAGGGATGCTACATGTGAGAGATAATACATATCAATAAAGATACTCAAAGAGAAGCAAGGAAAGATCCAGGCTTGTTCTTTTATATGTATCCTCCTACAAGAACTGACATGACCTCATCAATTGTTTCTGATACCAGTACCATAATGATTTATCTTCCCAGTAGAATCTGTTTGTTGGAGGTTTTAGAGTACCTCCAGTACCATCTCTCTGAAGACCAAACTCCTAATATACATGGTCAACAACCTCAATTTATCACACAAGGAGTCAGTAAATGTTCATTAAATAAGTGAGTAAATGAACCCATGCATATCTCTCTCTCTCTCTCTCTCTCTCTCTCTCTCTCTCTCTCTCTCTCTCTCTCTCTCTCTCTCATACACACACATACATGCACACGGTCATATACACAAAAACATACACACAGTCTTACACATACACATACACACACTCACACATACAAATGAAGAATGGTGCAGTGTTTGCATCTGTATCAGTTCCACAATAGTATTCTGACATTATTTATGTCACAATGTGGTTATTAATATCACATCAGAGGCCAGTAACTTGTACATACCAGAAGCTTCTATCAGCTTCCCAAATGGTCCTTAGGTAAACTAACCTCCAGGAATGTTTGTAGTTTTTTTTCCCCCATGAAGAATATTGTGAGTTAAAATTGGGAAGTGAGGAAGTGCATTTGGGTAGACAGTAGATTGCTGTGGAGTAGTGTTCCATGCTAGGGTATGGTGTTTGCATCTCCAAGCCCCTCACTCACCTCTAATTACATGAGGCCTGTCACTCACAAAGAGACTGTGACTTTATTTCTCTCCCTTAGTGCAATGTAGCTGGGGGAAGTAAATACTTTATTCTTGAAGGGCATGCATCTGGGCTACTCTTGAAACAGTTGCTATAGAACTTGTTCTGTGAGTGGACTATATGCTGAAAGTCACTGGAGAAATGAGAGTAGGGGAGGAAAGAGGGAGTAAGGGAAATCCAGAACAGCAGAAAATTCATAATGAAGTAGGGAAAATAAAGATACTAGATCTGTTGTGTTATAATATCTCCTTTGCACTTGCAAAAAAATTGTGGTCTATAAGACATACAAGTTTTGTCTTAAAATATTGTGTATAGTAAATAGTATATTGGTTGGTCAAAAGGTTTAAGATTCCATAAGAGAGTGATTGATGGATCTCCAGACTGTACCTTTAAAAACTAGAAACAGCTCTGAGAAGACAGGATGTTAAATACCAGAAGGCCACTATTCCACATATTTCAAGAGGCATAAATATTTAGAAGACAGAAACTAAGTATTTACTGAGTCAGTTTAAAAAATGCAGGCTTAAAAGTTTAAATTTTAGTTGTGCATATTAAATGTTAAGTCTAAATTAATATAACAGATTCAAAATGATGTCATTTTCTTTATAATTATGTTAACACAGTCATTCTCTTTCCTAGATGCTTGAAATGTGCAGATGCTCCCTGTCAGAAGAGTTGTCCCACATCTCTTGACATTAAGTCATTCATCACAAGTATTGCCAACAAGGTGAGCTTAGCGTTCATGGGCATGAACCATTGCACTCATGAACATACAGGAGATGTAGTTTCCTGTTCAAGACTTGCACAAGATAAAGTCAGTCAGCATTTCATCATGAGAGTAGATCTCAAGGCACCACCCTTAGCCAAGAAGCTAGTTGATGGTTTCTGTCGGAGGAGAGTCTTCTTTAAGGCATTGACCATTGATAGGTCAACTATGTTCTAGTGAATGGTCATATACCTGTGAGGTTATATAGATGGGACAAAATATAGATTAGACTTGAAAAGCAAACAGAACATGAAGTTGGCAGTGAGATATTGTAGTTCTCAAAGTGATTAAGGAATTAAGAGGAATAGAAGTGAATATGATCAAACACAATGTATGCATGCATGAAATTTCCAAAGAATTGATAAAAACACTACAGATGTTTTGAGTTAATCAGCAGGTTGTAGGGGCATGGCATTAGCCTTCGTGGTTATATTTAGTAAGACTTGAAGTGTTGAATTTTTTTTTTTTGATGTATCCCCAAGGAATCACTTGTAACAATGATAAAAGCGTAAAAATTTATTTTCTTCGAATCTTGAGGGGTTTAGATATATATTGACTGTGTACAATGTAGGCTATTCCACCCGGCTCTGCCAGTGGACTTCAACACAGGAGGGAGGTTCACCATAGGGTTAGAGTAATTGAATCCCCTGACTCAGTGAGCCTTGTGCCTCTTTGGGAAAAAGATATCACGGGTGTTGGGGTGTTGTGTTAGGGCTTTGTGTGATTCACTGGAGTTTATCCCAATACCTCAATTTTTTTTCTTACATACTGGATTACAACTCTGGTTTCGAATGTTACACTCGGCTCTATTGTCCCTCCACAGCCAGTTCCTCTGTTTCTCTAGCACAGGCCTTTTGTTTGCAATTGTCTCTCTCAATTGGAAGTACTCGTTTCACAGTCCTCAAACTGTGAACACTTGGCTACATTTCTGGATAGTTTTCCCTTAGAGAAGCTTTACTTTATTGAAGAGTGCACGAAACCAGTCTATAAACATAGTGGGGAAAAGGTCTGCTAAAGTACTCATTTCATGGTCCTGTATTTTGAAGAGAAGTAATTTGTTCTTTTTGAAACTGTTGTGTTAAATGATAAAATATTGATTGCTCCCACCTCCTCCTCTGCAAATTTTTGTAAATTTATGTAGCTATTAATTACTGACAAATTTAATGATGTCCATGAGATAAAAGATTCTCAGAATTATTCAGTATAAATTAAAAATCACTTTTTTGTGGCTGAGAGATAGCTCAATGAGTAATCCACTTGTTGTCCAAACATGAGGACCTGAGTTTAGATCCAAGATCACACACAAAGGTGGATGAAATAAAGTTCATCTGTACTTCCACAATTCCTACCGTGAGATGGGAGTCAAAACAAAGTTGGAGAACCATTGGAGCTCTTGGGCAGTTAGTCTGGTTTATTGAGAGGCAGATAAAAAGGGCCTCTGTAGCAAACAAAGTAGAAAGTCATGACTCAGACCAAAGATTGACATTTGACCTTTAGCAAGCAAGCTGTGGCATACACACACCCTTCTGCACTTACATAAATGTGTGCATGCACACACAGAGACACAAACACACACACACACACACACACATGCAAATTAGGAACATCTCATCTTTCTTATAGAGTTATTGGTATACTAGTGTTGTGAAGGCAGCTTGCATAGAACTCAGAGGCACACAGAAAACTTACTGGCAATTACTATTAAAAGGAATACTTCTATTTCTGGAAAAACATTCTCTTGGTATTCGTGCATGTGTTTGACATCTGTGTCATGTACAACCACAGAGATGAGTGAGGGAAGAGCATCATCTTCTGCATTTGCATTTCATTTTCAACTGCAAAGTGGTTCATGCTTTCACAAACGACGTGTTGATTATCTATTCTGGAATAATTAACACAAACTAAAGCTGTAGTTGCATTACTTCTTTAATCAAAAATTACCAGCTGCTCCTTGGTGCCTAGAAAATAATATCTGAATACATGGTCAGCCATTGGGATTTCTCCCATTTCTATATAAAACTAACTGTATTTATCCAAAACTCCCAGAAATTCACAATTGGTCACTCAGTAATTTTAAATATATAAATATTTTGTTTACTGGACATTGAAAGAAGCTTACTCAGCCAGCCAATGAAAGACAGTTTCAAGAAAGCAATGTATACACACACACACACACACACACACACACACACACACACACAGCAAATATTTTAATATAACAAAATTTATATAATATATTGTATATGTATATATAACAAAATTATGTAATATATAACAAAAATTATATATGTTATATGTATAACAAAACAAACAAAAAACTTTATGTTGTTGACTCTCAAAGTCCATTGCCATTGTCTACAATTCTGAATATATTTATGTCAGTATCTCTAAACTCTTGTACCAGGTGCAACAGTAGGTGACCTTCCAGATACTGGGCATCTAAGATTTCTAAGATTTCTTTTAAACTTAGTTATAATGTGCCAATGTTTATTTGATTTCTCAAACTATACTGTACCAACTATAGGTAAAATATTTACTTTCCTTCTCTGTCTTCCACTCTCCAGAGCTGCTAAGAGTCTGTTTATACCATCTGTTTTGTCTGCTCATTTACTTGAATACCTAATGATATACTTTTTATTCTGCTTTTTATTTGAACCTGTGACAAAACTTTTGTAAAGTCTCTTATTAATGCATGTTTCTATAAAAGGCTTTGTATTGCTTTGGATGAGAAGTAGCTTCATCATTAGTTTTCTTGAAGCACCTCAAAATGCATTTCTTGCTGTTAGTATTTTTTAAATCAAGCATAATCTGAGGATTAAGCATATATATATATATATATATATATATATATATATATATTAAAAATTGTATTTTAGTAAAACATGTTAAAAGTTTCTAAACAACAAATCATACATTTATCTCAGAATTAATAGACATTGGTGTTAATCTTTTTATTTTTATTAATAATTTTGTTTATATTTCAAATATTATCCTCTTTCCTGCTGGTCTCTCCTCCTTGAACCCCTCACCTTGTCTCCCTTCTTTTTGCCTCTAAGAGGCACCTCACCCACCCACTCCCACCTTGTCCACCTTCTCTGGGGCATCAAGTTGTAACAGGACCAAGTGCTTTCCCTCTCACTGATGCCAGATGAGGCATTCCATTACTACACATGTAACAGGAGCCATGGACCCACCTTGTATACTCTTTGGTTGGTGGTTTAGTTCCTGGGAGCTCTAGAGGGTCTGGTTGTTTGATATTGTTGTTCTTCCTATGGTGCTGCAATCCCCCTCCCCCCACTCCTTCAGCCTTTTTCCTAATTCTTCCACTGGGGTCCCCAGGCTCAATCCAATGGTTGGCTGTATCTGCATTTGTCTTAGTCAGGTGTTGGCAGAATCTCTCAGAGGACAGCCATACCAGACTCCTTTCTGCAATCACATCTTGGCATTAGCAATAATGTAGGGGTTTGGTGTCTGCACATGAGATGGATTCCAAGTTGGTGGGTATCCTGGATGACTTTTTCTTCAGCTTCTGGTCCCTTTTTGTCCCTACAGTTCCTTTAGATAGGGACAATTCTGGGTTAAATGTTTTTAGATGTGTGGTCTCCCTCCACTTGGGGCAATGTCTATCTACTGTAGGTGGTCTCTTCCAGTTCTATTTCCCTGCTGTTGGGTATTTTGGCCAATGTGATCCCCATTGGGTCCAGGGAGCCTCTCGCTTTTGTGGCATCTGGGACTTTCCAGTGGTTCCCTAAGTTCTACAGTCCCTGCTGCTAATTTCCATTTGTTCTTCTGGCCCTCTGGACTTTTTTTAAATTTATTTTTTATTGGATATTTTTATTTACATTTCAGATATCATCACTTTACCCCATTACCCTCACTCCCAGGAACCCCCCCCATCGTAGTCCTCCTCCTGCTGCTGCTATGAGGATGTGCCCCCCACACCCATCACTCCCACCTCCCCACCCTCGAATTCCCCCACACTGGGCATCCAGCCTTCATGGGACAGAGGATCTCCTCTTCCACCTATGTCCAACAAGGCCATCCTCCCTTATATACAGCTGGAGCCATGGGTCCCTTCCTATAAACTCCCAGGCTAATGGTTTAGACCTTGGGAGCTCTGATTGGTTGGTATTATTGCTCTCCCCATGGGGCTGCAAACCCTTTCAGCTCATTCAGTCTTCTCTCTTCTCACATTTTTTTTCTTCCGCTCCCTTCTCCAATCAGGTGTCTCCCTCCCTGTGCCTCTCATGATTACATGAATATTTTGTTTCCCCTTCTAAGTGGGATTGAAGCATCCCTTTGGATGCTTCATTTGGCCTTCATTCTGGTTAAGCTTCATATGGTCTTTGAGTTGTATTGTGAATATTCTGAGCTATTTGGCTAATATGCACTTATCAATGAGTACATACCATGTACGTCCTTTTGGGTCTGGGTTACCTCACTCAGGATGATATTTTCTATTTCCATCTATTTGCCTACAAAGTTTGTGAAGTCATTTTTAAATCTGTGTAGTATTATATGTATATATGCAAATGTACCACACTTTCTGAATCCATTTTTCCTTTGAGGGATATCTAGGTTGTTTCCAGCTTCTAGTTATCATAAATAAAGTTGCGATGAGCATAATGGTGGACATGTCCTTGTTATATGTTGGAGCATCTTTTGGGTATATTCCCAGGAGTGGTATAGCTGGATCTTCAGGTAGAGCTTTTTCCAATTTTCTGAAGAACAGCCAGATTAATTTCCAAAGGACTTGTACCAGCTTCCAATCCCACCAGCAATAGAGACATGTTCTTCATTCTCTACATCTTAGCCAGCATATGCTGTCTCCTGAGTTTTTGATCTTAGCCATTTTGATTGGTGTAAGGTGGAATCTCAGGGTAGTTTTATTTACATTCCCCTGATGACTAAGGATGTTGAACATTTCTTTAGGTGCTTCTTGGCCATTTGAGTTTCTTCAGTTGAGAATTCTTTGTTTAGCTCTGTACCCTATTTTTAATTGGGTTATTTGGTTTTCTGGAGTCTAACTTCTTGAGTTCTTTGTATATTGGATAGTTGCCCTCTATTGGATGTAGGGTTGGTAAAGATCTTTTCCTAATCTGTAGGCTGCAATTTTTTCCCTATTGACAATGTCAATACATTGCCTTACAGAATTTTTTCAGTTTCATGAGGTCCCATTTGTAAATCATTGATCTTAGATCCTGAGATATTGGTGTTTTGTTTAGAAAATTTTCCCCATGTGCCAATGTGTTCAACCCTCTTTTCCACTTTCTTTTCTATTAGATTCAGTGTATCTGGTTTTATGTGGAGTTCCTTGACCCACTTGTACTTGAGCCTTGTACAAGGAGATAAAATTGGATCAATTTGCATTATTTTACATGCAGACTGCCAGTTAGACAAACACCATTTGTTGAAAATGCTGTCTTTTTTCCACTGTATGGTTTTGGCTTCTTTGTCAAAGATCAAGTGACCATAGGTTTGTGTATTTTCTTCTGGGTCTTCAATTTTATTCCATTGATCTACCTGTATGTCTCTGTATCAATACCATGAGGATTTTATCACTGTTGCTCTGTAGTACAGCTTGAGGTCAAGGATAGTGATTCCACCAGATGTTATATTGTTGTTGAGAACTGGTTTTGCTATCCTGGATTTTTGCTATTCCAGATGAAGTTGGGAATTGCTCTTTCTATTTCTGTGAAGAGAAGAGTTAAATTGAGTTGAAATTTCAATGGGGATATTATTCACAGCACTGACAAAGGGAGATTTTACAGATTTTTTTTTGTAAATACCTTTATTAGCTTACTTTTACAATGAACATATATATTTTATAATACATAATAACAATTAAATAACAAAGTACAATTAAGAAAGAGATTTCAAAATAAAATGTAATGGATTTAACCTCCTTTTAAATTTCAATGTGCATGTTGTCCAGTCTTTCTGCAATCATCTTATATTTCCAGAATTTTTCCTGTCTTCTGCCTCACTATAATTCCTGGCCCTTATCAGCACATACTTAAGTCTGTTTTTATTTAGATGTCTTCAACTTCCCAACTTCTATTGTCTGTCTGTCTGTCTGCCTTTCTTATCTGTGTATTTCTCTATCATTCTACCATAGGGGAATAACTGTTTTAATTACAAAGCTACACAGAATGTGATTAACTATACCAAATTTTCTAATAGCTTATTTTTGTTTACAGAATAGTCTATATTTTCTTTACATATACAATTACCCTTATAAATCTGAAATAAATTTTCAAAACTAGTCATAATCACATTATAATAAAATCTCGTTTTAAAATGATTAATAAAATGTATGCACACTTTGGCTGGACATAATAATAACAAAAATAATAATACAGCTGTTAACAGAATATTTTAAGATTAATTAATTTAATATATAAATTCCACACATTGGATCTGATATCATAGAATAATGATTATACTAATTTTAAAAATCAAAGAGTAGAATATACTTTTTCAAATCATTCATCATTTTATGTTGTGTTCAGAATATCAATGGACCACTGCCTATTGATTCATTGGTATTTACTGTTTTTGTCTGGTGACTCATTGTTTTGAGATTGTCAATGATAACATTTTACTTCTGACCAGAATTGGTATAATTTATGCTTTTCTTCAGAATTTGTTCATTAGCTGAGTAAGTTTCAGATACTCTGTTACTTAAAAAAAGTATTGGTCAAATATAAATAACAAGCTACAAGCCACATGGTATCTTCAACTAATTTAGTTTAAGTAAAACAGTAATTTTCATTGTATACCTTAAGCCTATCTGTTAATAACAAAGTTTTAAATTATGTTCATACGTGTATAACTTTGTGTGGGTATATGCATGTAAGAGTAGTAGCCAGTGAAATCAGAAGAGAGCATTGCATTTTCCTGAAGGCAGCTGTGAACTCAATGTGGGTACTATAAACTAAAGTCTTCCACAAGAACAGTGTCTGTTGTAACCCTTGAATCCTTCCTCCATCCCCTTAACCCAGTTCTGCATCAAAACAAAACAAAACAAAAACAACAAAAGCCAGCATAATGACATTACCTGTGTGACAAGAGACAAAGGTAAAAATAGTCTTTAAAAATGTGTTTTAATTATTTTCAAAACTAAGTAAGAATAACGATATGCCAGAGTAAATTAAGTTAGTGTTACATTTTTATTTTTTAGAAGTCCCTAGACAAAGGGAATCCAAGAAGTTAGAGAGAAGACTGAAGGAGTAGAAAGGGTTTGTGGTCCCATGAGGAGAGCAACAATACCAACCAACCAGAGCTCCCCAAGGTCTAAACCACCAGCCTGGGAGCACGTAGGGAGGGACCCATGACTCCACCTATACATGAAGGGGAGGATGACCTTGTCTGGGAGAAGAGATTCTTGGTCCTATGAAGGATGAACACCAAGTGTGTGTGGGGGATTCAAGGGTGGGGAGGTGGGAGTGGGGGGTTAGGTGGGGGCACATCCTCATAGAAGCATGAGGAGGGGGGATGGGATAGGAGGTTCTTGGGTGGTGGGGGTAAGGGGGGTTGGGGATAAAATCTGAAATGTAAATGTAATATCCAATAAAAAGAAAAAAAAGAAAATGAAGCAAAAAGAAAAACAACAACAACAACAAAAAAGAAACACATAGCAGATGACTTAGGATTTTTAATATTAAAAAGTTAAAAAGAACAAACTATAAGCTAGGCCAAAGAGAAATTCCATTTAACTGACATAATTAATCATCACATTGTTTTAAAAGTTTATTTGGATTCATGCAAGGGTGATTCTTTACTAATTGTATATCTGTTTGATAGTGTAAAATAACTTTACAGTATGCACTGCAGTGTCCTTCTGTCTGACATATACTACATAATCTGCAGGAATAACATATTCTTTGTAATTAAAATATAAAGGGCTGAATAAAGAACATACTGCTATCACGGCAAGATTGTATAAGTACTGTTAACATCTTAAGTGTTGGGTAAATGCATTATACAGTGAACTTCATGTTAAGTATATTTGGGGTTAGTTTTATGAAAAGTATTTTGATAAATTGAAGAAATTAAAATAAATGATTACAATCAATACTAATTATATTTTTGAAAGCAGTGGTAGGTTTAAATTAATGTGCTTGGGATGGAGAACATTTTTGAGAAATCTATTTGTACCCACTGTATAATAACACACTGTCATACATATCACAGCATACTGTCACTTAAGAAATATCTCATGTTCTTGGCAATAAAGAGCCAACCCTCAAAAATGGTCTGACATTTTTTAAACATGGAAGAAAATAGTGGTGTGAAATTACAGTCTAGTTGTAATTCCTTAAATAACCAGGTATGTGTTATATGTGATGATTAAAATAATCACATATGGTATTTAGAATACTTACTAGCTCATGGCACCCACTGAATACGTGAACACATCTGTATCCATGGTGCATATATATGCATGCAGTGCAATGCACACTCTGCACATGAGTAGGCACAACAGTTGGTGTTCTAAATACTGTTGCAGATTAGATTACTCGAAGTGAGATTAGCTGATCATTTGCTTACATCTGAATGATAATTTTGCCATTAATATTTGTCATTGAGGAATAATAAAATCATTTTCCTCATTTCCATTAAAATAAATCTAAGCAAAACACAAGCAACTGTGACAACAAAATTCAGGTGTATTTTCCCCTTTTTTTCTTTTATCTGCCAAGCTTTGTTATTCAGTTTATTTTAAATTAATTGTGAAATGGGATATTCAGTCCCATGGATGAGGCAGCTTTAGGGTTTTGGATGTCATTCTTCAGAATGTGAGACTATTTGTAGTGATATATCCAGAGCTTCTACTTAAAAATACTAGAAAACCAATCTAATATATTCTCTCTCTCTCTCTCTCTCTCTCTCTCTCTCTCTGTCTCTCTCTTTCTCTTTCTCTTTCTGTCTCTCTCTCTCTGTCTCTCTCTTTCTCTTTCTCTCTCCTTCTCTCTGTCTCTCTCTGTCTCTCTCTGTTTCTCTTTCTCTCTCTCTTTCTCTGTGTGTGTGTGTTTGCATGTACTTTAAACAGCAACATAATTACATTTAAGGCATGATTCTTTTTCAATTTAACATAGTGTGTGGTTTAATTCATTGACCTGAAAAAATACTTTAGTAAAAATTAAATCTGTATAGCAAGCATGGTAACTCATGCCTCAATTCTAACACTACAGAGGCTGAGGAAAAGGGGTCTTGATCATTTCAAAGCCAGTGTGGGCTACAGACACTGTCTTAAGAAACAGAATGGGCTTCTTCATTGTATAATAGCTCCTGTTGCTCTTGTATTAGACTTTGTCAGATATCCTGTAACTCCAGTTCCCTGAACATCCAATGTCCTCTTATGCCTTTGTTGCACTGGCAATCACAGTGAATATATATACATGAAGGCTTTCTTAGTTAGGGTTACTATTGCTGTTATGAATTATCGTGACTAAAAGCAACATGAGGAGGGAAGGGGTTTATCTGGCTTATGTTGCAACATCACTGTTCATCATGGAAGGACCTCAGGACACAAACTCAAGCAATGCAAGAACCAGAAAGCAGGACCTAAAGTTTAGAGGGGAAAATTTTTCCACTTACAGATTAGAAAGGTATTTTTCAATTATAACTGTGTTTTTGAGGATGACCAAACATTCAAGAATTTATGTTGTTCAGAATTATTTCTAAGCATTTCTCGATAGATTGTCAGAAGCCATAATGGGACAAGCTAATTATTAGCAGGTGGTCATCCTGAAATGGCTTGCCTTGGGTTATTATATAATCTGTGACAAGAGAGCTCTTATTCAGCAAGGCTGTAAGGGACTTATTTTAGGAAAGATTCCTGCTATTAATATGCTTTTCCTATTACTACTACTACTACTACTATTATTATTATTATTATTATTATTACTATTATTATTATTATTATTAAACATCTAACAATCACTAAGCATTTGCACCCCACTTTGGATCTGATCTCTGCAGATCCACGAAGATGTACTGTCTTCTAGTGATACTTTATAGACAAATAAATGACTTCTTAAGTCTTAATGATGATCCTACAAGAATTCCTAAAATTATATCAATGATTATTAGGCTCTTTTATAATGGGACTGCTAATAGATTCCTTTCTGATAGTCAAAACTGCAATGAGAACTCTGTCAGTCTCCCAAGTGTCATCAGTTAATGGCTCTTAGATAGTTACCACACTTTCTCCTACTCAAAGCACATTCCAAGAGGTTGTAAAACAATTAACCAAGGGTCACTAAAAGGGAACTAATGTTTTATTATAGGTGCTAGGACAGAAGATAAAATATTGCCTGGGTTTACCTACACAAAACTTCACTAATTTCTTAGTTATAGTTTTAAACCGTCAGTGAACCTGTGGAGCTAGACAGGTGATGGATATTTAGCCAGATAATTACTCCTAATAGATATGCATGCAAACATTCTCTGTTGTAAACTGCTATTTTAATTTATGATTTTATTTTTGGTGTGAACTTATGATGAACTTTGTAACATGACCACGTATTCTGAAAGATGTATAAGTACTGAAGACAAAGACAAAGAGGTAGTAGTCATAGTTGTAGTAGTTAGCAGTTTGTCCCTTCCTTTCCTTTTCCCCTGCCTAGAATTGCTTCCCTTAGAACTTTTCCCTTATTAGAATTTTTTCCTTTTCCCCACTTAGGACCTTTCTACTTTTCCCCTTAGATAGTTTTTATAGGAAACTTTTTACACTTAATAATAAACTCTATAATAACTTCTTTAATCGCTTTTTCTTCCTGCAACCTCAGACTACTAGGCATAAGTTAGAACCCAGAAGTTCCTGATGGGATAAAACAAATGTCACATTGCCTAATCCTCTGCTGTTTGGCTACAGGTGTTAATCACCTAAGCCAGCAGTCTTTTACCCTCAGAAGTTTCTAGGACTTTTTAGAAGTTATCATCAGCATTTCAGTACAGGTCAGAGAGCCAGAAAGCCCTGAGACCCTCAGACTTTAAAAAGCCATCACCAGAGTCCTACTCTGTGCCCCTGCCACTACCCTCTCCAGGTTGGGAGGCCCCCGGCAGTACATGGAGAATCATAAGAAAAATAAATTTGAAAATGACCTGTGTGATTGACCAAGTCAGTTGGAAGTTGCTTTTGTCACAATCATTTCTCTGTGTAAAAACTGATATGGTTATAAATGTGCAAGAGGTTTGTAAATTTTTGATCTCAGAACAATTCAGATCTCTCAAAAACACACAATTGAGGCCTTTTCTAATTCTATTTCTGTGCCAGTTAGATGACTCAGTTGGTAAGGAAGTGTATTCTGCAAGACTAGGGAACTGATTTGACATTCTGGAACCTATATAAAGGTAAAAGCAGAGAACCAACTCCACATAGTTGTCCTCTGATCTCCACATGTATGCTATGCCAGGCACAGTCCCTCCCTTCATCCCTCCCTCTTTCCCTTCTTCCCTTGTCTCTGTCTCCTGCTTTCTACCCTCTTTCGATAGTAATGCACAAGAATAAATTGAAAACTAAATTCTAATAACAGAATAATATTGAGACCAATTTGGATTTTTGTTTTGCTAATCAAAATTAAATCTCTCTTAGTCTCCCCCCTCCAAAAAAAAGAAAGAAAGAAAAAGAATGTAGATTTTTTTTTATTTTGGTTAATTTTTTTAATTTTTAGATTTTTTTTTAATTTTTATTTTTTTATCAATCATTCCATTTATTTACCCCTCCACAAACACCCTATCCAACATCTGCCCTTTTCTCCCTCCCCTTTGCCTCTATCAGGGTGTTCATTATAAAGTGGGAAAAGGTCAGTCTGCACTGGGAATTTTGCTGAGGTGGTAAAATTCTTACCGATAAAAAAGCATGAGGTCCCCGGCTGGATCCCAAAATCACATATTAAGGTTAGTACATACCCTTACAATTCCCAGTCAGATTCTCAAGTTCTTTGTCTCTCTTGCTTAAGAAGAGATTGCTCACACATCAAATAATTTTTACACTGGTTTCATCTGCATGTCTATTGAGTTGGTGCCACTAATTCAGGGTTGGAATTATAAGTTACTATGCTCATTATTTGTAAAACGTAAACAAGTTTCAAGAAATGGAAGGAGCAGAAGTGAATTTCCTGCTTTGATTAGATACTCTATACAATGTATTGTGTGCCAATTTGCATACGTTTGTGCCAATTTATGTGGCTTTTCAATGGATGGTTGTTTTTAGGCCGTCATCAATAGCTTTTCCTTTTACTTTCTTGGTCTTTTGCATCACGTGGGTTTCTTTTTATAGATGTTAAAATAAAAAAACTCAAGGAATTAACATTTACAAAAGCTTTTGGGGAAGAAAAAATTCTATAAGGAGAGTGGAGAGCTGGCTTACTTATATTAAGTTTGTTTAATGGGCAAAATTGTATCAATGTTGACTTTTTAAAAGATATAATCAGAATAATCATAATTTTCCTTTTTCTTAAGTCCTAAAATGAGGAATATATATGTCATTATATATTTCCCCAATTGAATGGCCTTTCTATGATAGAATTCAAATCCAGGAATATCTCCATTGTCTATCTCTGTGTATGTAATTATGTGTATGAATATGTGCATTTGTAACTGTGTTTGCATGCATTCATGTATAATTGTGTACATGTGTAACTGTGTATATGTATGTCCATGTATAAATGTATGTGTGTGCTTGTGTTTGTGCATGAATAACTGTGCATGTTTTTATAAGCATGTGTGTGCATGTGTCTGTGTGTGTGTGTTTCAAGTTTAGCAACTCATAAATTTCAGAAGAATGACATGTTAATTTCTTTACACTTGAAGTTTAACTGAGAACAGTTGACTAAATTTGTGGTCCTAAAATATGTAATTAGATTGTATAAAATTTACCAAAATTCAGCATATATGTGAAGATAGGACTGTCCTATCCTATTCTTTCCCCTTTGACCTTATAAAAACTTATTATGAGGGTAAAGAAAGGTTTTATTTATTTTATTTATTTTTAACAAGATTTCAATAGATAGCTCAGTCTGGCTTTCCACTCAAATTCCTCTTGCTCCAGCCTCCCAGACATTGAGATTGCAGCATACACCAGGACACCTGGCTCTTCATGTAGGGTTTCTAGGAGCCCTGATCATTTTCACTCAGGAGCAAGGGCTTTTTGTGTGTTCTGAGTATGATATACGCCTTTGCCAAATGATTGAGAGTCACATGTTATATAGTGAAGGATAATGACAGCTTTACACAAAGTAACCCTGGGGGTCCTGTCCCTAGCATATGCTACTAAAGCCATTTCCTATCCAATTAATGTGCAACCATGTACTCATTCTTAGACAGCTTAAGCCAGGAATATGAGCGGTGTTAATTCACCCTTCTCACACATGCAAACTTACTGAGGTTTAGCACAAGTATTTTTTTTAAATGCAACAGATTGGAGTGTATCTTGGAAGGGTGCTTCCATCTGTGAAAACTGTCATTGAAAAAAGGAAGAACACTTTAAAATAAATCCACCAGCTGTATTGATAATCTTGTAGTGATATGAAGGCCTGAATATGGTAGGACTATTTGTTAAATTAGTTACACTGCGTGACAGAAGAGCAGGCTTGAAGAGATTTTCAGTTCCCAATAATGACTTTTAAAATCATTAAATTGTAGAGAAATGACACTAATGTAATTTCAAACTATAATTTTAAAAATAAAAACTAAAATATTAAAGTTGAAATTATCTTAAAATTAACTAATGGCACATGGTAGGCTGAAGAATGTACCATTAAAACAGTCACATAAAAACTGATAATTCACACCTGAAAAAAATACAGAGACAGTAAACTTTGGATGGCTAAACTTTTGTGTTGATTTGCAAATAACCACCATAGTAAACATCACTTTTCTCTCAGACTTTTGACCAGAGCTGTCAATCAACCATCCTCAGCTCTACAAAGATACACATTATTAAAAAAACAAACAAACAAACAAACAAAAACAGTAACAACAACAAAAACCATCAAAATAATTAAGTTCTTGTGATATATACCCTCCCAAAAAGACTTCACCTAAAGGGATATTTTTATCTCTCTTAACTAATCCTCTACATTTTCTCTACATGATGAAACAAACCCTAAAATATTCTGGCTGACAGAAAACCAAGAAGAAAAGTTTGATAGGGTTTGGTTTTATAGTAGGAATCAACCTAGGGGGGAATCTATACAATACCTTCTCTATTTACATTTTCTAGCCTTTATTTTTAAAAGATTTAAGAGGTAAATAAATACCTTGAGAATCATCTCACTTGCTAGGACAGAGTTGATATTGATCCTGTGGCTTCCAGAGGTTTGACAAGGTGTCCCCTTTTTGAAAGGATTTTGAGTGGTTCTACTGTGAGTACTCACATCCCCAAACACTGGCCTGATATGGGTATCTTGAATATGGGTATCTTGATATGGGTATTTTTTTTTAAGTGGGTGCTCCTCCACCCACTCACCAACTGCCACCTCACTGCTCTTGTATCTTTCTATACTGGTGCATCCAGCTTCCACAGGACCAAGGGCCTCCCTTCCCATTGATTCCAGATAAGATAGTCCTCTACTACATATGCAGCTGGAAGCATGGACCCATTCATGAATACTCTTTGATTGGTAGTTTAGTCCCTGGGAGTTTTGGGTGGTCCAGTTAGTTAAAATTGTTCTTACTCTAGGGTTGCAATCCCCTTCAGCTCCTTCGTAACTTCCCCTCACTTTTCTATTGGGGTCTCTTGGCTTAGTCTGATGGTTGGCTATGAGTATCTGTATCTGTATTGGTCAGGTGCTGGTAGAACCTCTCAGGGAACATACCAAGCACCTGTCAGCAAGCACTTCTTGGCATCAGCAATAGTGTTGGGTTTAGTGACTGCAGATGGGATGGATCCCTAGGTGGGGTGGCTTCTGAATGGCCTTTCCTTACGTCTCTGCTCTATTTTTTGTTCCTGTGTTTATCTTGGACAGGAACAATCCTAGGTTAAAATTTTGAGATGGGTGGGTGGCACCATCCCTCAACTGGGGGCTGTGCCTATCTAATGAAGGTACCTGAATCCTTCCACTAAAAGTTTCAACTAATCTGGGCCTTATGGCACACATCTGTTTTGTCTGTTTGTTTTTGGTTGTTCACCTTACATCCTGCTCACAGCTGTGCTCCCTCTTCTCTTCGCAGAACCTTACATATCCCCATCCCCCCACCCCACGTCTTCTCCCTTCTTCTTAGAGAAAGGGATTCCCCCTCACCCTGGTGCATCTAGTTCCAGCAGGACTAGGCACATCCTTTCCAACCAAGGCCAACCATGCAGTCCATGTAGGGTAAAGAGGATACAAATGGCGAGGAACAGAGACTGAGACAGCTCTTGTTCCACTTGTTAGGGGACTCACCTGAAGACCAAGCTGGACATTTGTTACAAATGTGTAGGTGGTCTCGGTCCAGGTTCTGAATGCTTGCTGGTTGGTGGCCCAGGATCTGTGAGCTCCCATGGCCCCAGGTTAGTTGACTCTGTGGGTCTTCTTGTGGAGTCTTTGATCCCTCTTTCTTGCTCACTTCTATCCCTGACTCTTCTACAAGACTCCTCTGGCTCTGCATGGTATTTAGTGCTAGGTCTCTGTATTTGTCTCCATCCACTCTTGGCTGAAGCCTTTCAGGAGACAATTATGCTAAATTCCTGTCTGTAAGCTTAAAAAATATCATTAATAGTGCCAAGGTTGGGTCTCTTCCATAGGATAAGCCTCAAGTTGGGGCAGTCATTGGTTGGCAGTTCCCTCAGTTTCTACTCCATCTTTATCCTTGCACATCTTTTAGGCCAAAAGCAGCTTTGGGGATGAAAAAAATCATTCTTCTATATGTTAGACATTCAGTTAGACCAGCTCCATTTATTAGAGATGTTTTCTTTTTTCCATTGTATGGTTTTGGCTACTTTGTCAAAAATCAACTGCCTTTAAGTATATGAGTTTATTTCATATATACTCTTATTATATATCTAGCAAATATATATTGATTAAACCCTTATATGTATTAGACACTGCTTTTTCTGAGGAGTCACACAAAATTAGGCAAATATTTTAAGCCATCACAAATGCTATTAAGATCATAGGTATTTTTTATCTTACTTAGTTCTAAAATGATACATTTTTTAACAATAAAGGGATCTATATGCTGTGGTGATGATTTTAATCATTTTGCCTCTTTTCTCTTCTCTTTAATTCAAAGGCTGTCAACATTATTTTAGTCATTTTGCTCTTTAACTTGTCAGTGACCTGTTTCTTTAACTTACCGTTTTATCATAACTGCCAGACTTTTTGTCTGTTAATGGTTTAGAATGTCTTTGATTAGTTCACTTTCCACAATGAGGTATTAGAGATAATCAAAAAGAGTCAAGGATTGCCAAAATACTGGGGAAATAATGAAGACCCACTAAACAAAAACCATGACACTGCCACCATAAGCAACAACCTTTATCTACATATAACTCTCCTCTTAACTTTTTGTGCAAGCATGGCACACTTATAATAACCCCATAAACCAAACAGAGATTTTATTCTAATGAAATATGTTCAGTTTATTTGAATTCTCTTATTTTTACTGAATGTTCTTTACCTTTTGCAGGATTCCTTTCAAGACACTATTTCATGTTTATGTGTTATGTCTCCTATGTCCCTTCCTGACTGTGCTGGTTTACAAACCTTTGAATTATTTATTTTTAAATTTTAGTTCATGATTTGGATTATCTTAATTGTGAACAATTTAGGCTACCAAATTATTGACAATAAAGATATTATAAACTATTTTGTAGACGTCCAATGTTGGGGAATGGATGAGGTAATAAATTGTTTCAGGTCTTGTCCAGGACTCCATGTCATGACTACCTATCTGCATCGTTGGTTAGAGGATGCATTTAAAAGACATTGATCAACTGAGTGACTTGAAACACACCAGATGGGACAAGGAGTAGCACACCAATTTTAAATTTAGCCATATGGAAGCTTATCAAATATAATTTTTCTTGTTTTATTGTATTCAAAGTTATTTTTTTTTAAAAAAAACTTATTTAACATGCTCCTGACTCACTCTGGGAAAAAACCATTAAGAAGAATTTAGGAAAAAGGTATACTATCATACATTGTTAAGGATACTTTTTTAAATGTTAAATTTCTGAAATTTAACAATTATTTTATTAATACACATGTATAATATCTTCTTTCTGTATGGTATTCTTGTTTGTGATTGTGCAGATGCCAGTTGACTAACATCATTGCAGCATGTACATCTAATTTATCTCAACATCCTGAGTTTTAATGCAGTTGCATTCCAAAAGAAATAACATACCATAACTGTGCATTTAAGGTACAGTGTGACCTTAAAATTTTCTTTTCTCTCTGTAGAACTACTATGGTGCAGCCAAGCTGATTTTTTCTGATAATCCTCTTGGACTTACTTGTGGAATGGTTTGTCCAACATCTGACCTCTGTGTCGGAGGATGCAACTTACATGCTGCTGAAGAGGGACCAATTAATATTGGTGGGCTGCAGCAGTTTGCTACTGAGGTATGTAACAGATACACTTGCATTTTTTCCTCCTACTAGAAATCCAGATGCTCCTAAAATAATTGAAGTTCTTGGGGTTTTTGTTGTTGTTGTTGTTGTTGATACCCAACATTTGTGTGTGTGTGTGTGTGTGTGTGTGTGTGTGTGTGTGTGTTTGTGGTGTGGCGTGTGGTACAAATGTGTTGTTTGAAATCAGTATCTTTATACAAAACTTGGCTATAAAAATGAAAGTTTATAAAACCATATATCGAATTAGTTATAATCCCAGCAGGTTATTAAAATAACTTAGAATGAAAAATATCTAAATTGGATGATCTAGAAATAGAATTTGTTCATTAACTTTACATTGAAGTGTAGCATAGAGACCCTATTAGGAAAAGAGGCTATATTCTTTAACTGATAATTTCCCCTGGAACTCGCTTTGATCTTTATGCCTAGAAATATATTTCAGCAGTACTTCCTACTATTCTTTGAGTGACAGAGGTTGGGGAATTTTCAAAAACCCTGAAATGGAATAATATTCTCTAACAACATTAAGAAGATAATTAGATTATGTGAGCTTATAGGTTGAAAGCTACTCTGTTATTTGCACGGAAAATGTTTAATGAAATGAAAGGTGGCTTTTTGTCATTTGTCACATAAACTTTGGTACTGGCATTCTCTTTTTATAAATCCTTTGTAAATGACTGATTCTCTGGGACATCTTTATGCTCTCTGGAGTCTCCTGTTTGAAGTGAACTAGCAAGTCAATTCTCATGTATCATTTAAATGATCACCTTATTGGGATGATACAGTAAGATTTTTATAATCTTGAGGGACTAGTTGGCTAGAAGACTAAATTAAATGCCTGTCTATGCTGGACTTTTAGTTAATGACTTACCTCTCTGGTTGTGTCAACTTAAACACAATGTACTCTGTCCCTTTAGAGCCTTTCCCATAATATCCCTCAAGCTTAAGTCACTCTTTGCCTTTGTAATAAATCAGTGTTATTCCCTTCCTGCTTTCTGACAGGTTAATTCTGTGGAAAGACCCCTGGGAATAAGAAAATGGAAACAATTTGAGGTTGTGAGTTGTTGCAATAAATTCTTGGATTTAATTTCTTTTCTTATCAAATTAAAACCTGCATTAGGCTTACCTGACCAGTGCAAGGTATAATCTCTATAACGTGCAAAAATCCTTAGTTGATGACAAAGATTCACTCAGACTCCTCTCCATATTTCTTTGGAAAGCCCTTTCCTTTGTCATTAAGCCTGGGTAAGCTTACATAAAATGTATCACAGCAAATGAAGAGCCATACAGTATGTACATGAGCTGAATCTCCATTCCTAAAAGGAAAAAAAATGATTTGATAGCAGTAATATGTCAGGGATCTGGACATGAATAAGACAATGAAACAGAGAAGAAAGATGTGCAGGAAAAAAAGGGGGGCGGAAATGAGAGATATAAAAAAAGGAGTAGAAGGAGGGAGAAAGGTGGAAAGAGGGAGCAGAAAGGAAAGGGAGGGAGGGAGAGACAGAGGGAAACAGACATACAGAGAGAAAGAGAGAATATGAATGAATATATAAATGAATCTCTACTCTTAAGTAGTTTTAATAAGCTCCTGGTTCATACAGTATTTATTTGTAAGGATTTTCATATTGTTCTCCTTGTTATACAAAAGTCATCAGAAACTCAATAAAAAATCAAGTGTACATACATGCTGGATCTCTGTGAGCCCTACCTAATAAAGAATTGAGCTTGAACCAGGCCTGCCTATAAATTCATCTCAACTGAATGAATAAAAATTTTAAAAGGCTGTGCCTTTGTATTTTATTTCATTTCATTTTATAACTGTGTTTCATAGTCAAATAATAAATTAAAACACTTTGTTGAGAATTACATATAAGGTGTCCCCATTCATGTTTTCAATATTGACTGCTTTTATAAAGTACTATATAACTTATGTCAAAGTGGGGCTTACTTAAATACACCCAACTTTTGAGTTATTACAAAATTACCAAAGCATGAGTTTTATAAATACTAGTAAAATATTTGTGAAGGGCAAACTATTCTTCTTTTTTCCAATGACTAAACTATCGACATGAAATTTAACTGAAAGTGGAACATGTTGCAAATAATTTTATGTTTTGATTGATAAACAATGATTGATTTTGACCTTTTAAAAATACAAATCAATATCTCTCTACCAAATTAAGCAAAGGTTAGGAAAGCAAACTAAATAGGAACAAAAGGGACTTTTCAGAATTGTTTTTCCTGTAATTTATAAAGGATTTTTAAAAATATCAATTCTCTAGTCTGCTATTATTGATGGTGTCTGTTTGTTCTGCTTCTTCAGTTGCACATAGGTGTGTAATTTGGAAAAAGATTATATTACACATATCTAAGCCTGCAGGAGGAACAGGAAGATGGCATCTCTTGTGTGGCCCTGTGTTTTCATTTGTCTTCAACTCTCTGCTATTTTTTTTCTTCTGCATTGTGATGCCTTGAACCCACTACAGATACATTTGGGCATTTGTATGATGAGAAAGCTAGAGAAGGAGTTCTTATTCTGTAGACGGACGGTAGTTGACCTCATTAAAGCCCTAGAATCCTTTAACAATATAGCTTAGATAAATATCTTGGGAATCTTGATTTATTTCGGGTGTTATCAATTTCAGGGATGTTTACAAATTCCTGTGCATAAATAGAGTTTTAGAACAAGTTGAGTATATTATGTGTTAATAAAACAACAGCAAAGTCTATGCAACCTCTTGGTGTATAGAAACACAATAGCACTTCAGGAAGCAATGACAAATAATTGCTATTTCATGCGGAACTGATTGAGAGCTCTACATTCCACTAACATTCCAAGACTGATAATTTAACTTTGGAAGATTTGCTTTACTTGTTTTGAAGGTAATTAGTTCACATGAGTAGAAAGTGAAGTTGCAGGAAATGTCTAGACTTAGTTGTTCTTATGGCAATGCATTCATTATTGTGGTTAGCAGCTTTAAAATGTTGATAACTAGCAAGATGTGGCATCTAGATATTTTGGCTTCTTGGACATGAGTCAATAACATACCAGTAATCATCAATATTAAAGAAATTCTGTATTGTAGTGTTGGGTAGGAGTAAATAAGGCCTGAAATCACTCAATGTTCATATTATCTCCCTTTTATACATACCTAGTAGAAGACTTCTTGAAGATAACTAACTCCTACAACTGTAAACCTGTAAAGGCCAGCCAGTGCTTTGTATTCTTTTGAGTGTTTTGCAATCTCTCATTTACCTTAGATAACACTGCTAGTTGATGACCACAGGCTTTATAGCAATGCAGGTTTTGTGGTTCCAGGGTCAAACAGCACCTACAGAGCCTGATGGAGCAGGATATAGTCTCACCTGTACAGTTGTCACACTTCACAGCTCCCTCATTTCCTGAGCGAGAGGTAGCAATTGCACTAAAATTAAAATAGGCTCTGGAAGACCAACACACATGTTCAAGTAATTTTCTTTTTTTTTTTCAGATGTATGTTATTTAACAGCTTTCCTATAAAGCATGGAAGAGTCATTCCCCAATCAGGGAGAATCTAGCCTTTGTGGAGTTTGGAAAAATAAAATTTTGACTTACTTAGCTTAAAAATTACACAGAAAAATTTCTTACAATATTTCAGTATAGGAACTTGGGGATGGAGATATGGCTCAGAGGTGCCCTATGCAGTAGAGCATGACAAACCTCTGATTTTTCCTCTAGTCTTATTTTCACTTTAAAGCCTGAGGTGTGACTTTGTGGTAGCTGAGTAAATTCATGTAAAACTTCAGCACACTGACGATACATTTTGGCAAACTAATCAATAAGACATATTAGCTCATGGATTTTATTTAAAACTAGCATAATTTTGGGGGGTTTTAGGGCTTTCAGGTGTGTTTTTAAATTGTTACTGTAGGATATCTCCAGTTTCTTTATGATGGAACTTAGTGCTATGAATTTTCCTCGTAGCACTGCTTTCATTTTGTCCTTAAGTTCAGGTATGTTGGGCCTTTATTTTCATTGAATTCTATTTTCTTTATTTCTTTGTGACCAAGCTATTATTGGGTAGAGAGTTGTTCAGTTTCAATGGGTCTATGAGTTTTCTGTTGTTATTCATGTTATTGAAGTCTAGAATTAGTCCCTGGCTAATAAGATGTATGAAATTATTTCAGTCTTCTTGTATCTGTTGAGGCTTTCTTTGTGACCAATTATATGGTCAGTTTTGGATAATGTAGAAAATAGTTAAACTCAGGGTCTAAATCAACCAAATAGAAACCAATAAAAGGATACAAATAATCAACAAAGCCAAAAGCTGGTTCCTTGAGAAAATCAACAAGATAGATAAACCCCTAGCCAAACTAACTAAAGGGCCCATAGACAGTATCCAGATTAACAAAATCAGAAATGAAAAGAGAGAATTAACAACAGAAACTGAGAAAATTAAAAAAAATCACCAAGTCCTACGACAAAAGTGTATACTCAACAAAACTGGAATATATAGATGAAATGGATGATTTTCTAGACAGAAAACACATACCAAAGTTAAAGTATCTAAACATGTCCATATCAATTAAGGAAACAGAAAAAGTCATTAAAAACTCCCCTCCCCCAAAAAAGCTCAGGGCCAGATGAATTTAGTGCAGAATTCTACCAGTCCTTAAAAGAAGAGCTAGTATCAATACTTCTCAAAATATTCCATAAAATAGAAACACAAAAAATACTATCAAATCTATTCTATGAAGCCAGAATTACTATACCTAAACCACACAGAGGTCCAACAAAGAACTTCAGACTGATTTTGCTTATGAATATCCAGGCAAAATATTCATTAAAATTCTAGCAAACCAAATCCAAGAACACATCAAAATGATCATTCAACATGATCAAGTAGGCTTCATTCCAGGGATGTAAGGTTGATTTCATGTATGAAAATTCATTAACATAATCCACTACATATACAATTCAAAGAAAAAGTCACATGAGCGTCTCATTAGATGCTGAAAAAGCATTTGACAAAATACATCACCCCTTCATGTTAAAAATCTTGAAAGGATCATGAATTTAACATACATAAATATAATAAAAAATATACAACAAAGTAACAACCAATATCAAATTAAATGGAGACATACTTGAAGCAATCTCACTAAAGTCAAGGACAAGACTAGGATGCCCACTCTCCCCATATCTATTCAATATAGTACTTGAAGTTCTAACCAAAGCAGTAAAACAACAAAAGGAGATCAAGGGAATACAAATTGGCAAAAAGTCAAGGTATCACTATTTGCAGATGATATGAAAGCATACATAAGCAAACCCAAGGATTCTACCAGAGAAGTTTTACAGCTGATAAACAACTTCAGCAAAGTAGCCAGATATAAAATTAATTCAAACAAATTAGTAGCCTTCCTTTATATAAATGATAAATGAACTGAGAAAGAAAATAGGGAAACAATGCTCTTCACAATAGTCACAAATAATATAAAATATCTTGGGGTAACTTTAACAAAGAAGTGAAAGGTTTGTATGACAAGATCTTCACGTGTCTCAAGAAAGAAATTGAAGCAGACCTCAGAAAATGGAAAGATCTCCCATGCTCATGAATTGGTAGGATTAACATAGTAAAAATTGCATCCTACCAAAAGCAATCTACAGATTCAATGCAATCCCCATCAAAATTACAACACAATTCTTCAAAGACATGGAAAGAGCAATTCACAATAAAAGAAAATTTTATGGGTCCCATGTAAAACAGATATTATAGATTCTTTCTCCCTAGCCTGAGTAGCTAAAGTTGCCCCTCTGGTTTGCCAACCAGAGGCCAGTTAATCAGTAAACAAAGAATGCAGAGTTACAGGACAATGGGCTACCGAGCCATCCCAGGAATGAAGATAAGAGATAAACATCCGCCTGCAGGAACTGCTCCCCGCCCCCATGGACCGGTTTAGCCAGATGTTCAAAAAATGGAAAACAACGAATCGTGTGCACCCGCGCGAAAGTTTCTCCTTTTCCCCACCCCGAGCTTATATTAACCCTAAACCCTGGAGCCACGAGGTCGATGCCCCTGTCTCCTACATTGAGACATGTGTCGGCCCGGAACATTAAACTACCTCGTGTTCTTGCAGCAAGTTGGTCTTCCCTGTGTCCTTTGGGTGCACGCCATCCTGTGACTCGAGTGGGGTCCCCTTTGGGGGCTTCCCGAGCCTTACAACAATTTTATGTGGAACAACAAAAACAAGTAAATAAACAAAGAAAGCCAGAATAGTGAAACCAATTCTTAACAATCAAACAACTTTTAGAGGAATCACCATCCCTGACCTCAAGCTATACTACAGATAAATAGTAATAAAAACTGTATGGTATTGGTACAGAGACAATCAGGTTGATCAATAGAATTGAAGATCTATAAATAAAACCACACACTTACAGACTCCTGATATTTGACAAAGAAGCCAAAAAAAAATTTTTTTTTCAATCGACATAAGAAGGCATCTCCAATAAATTGTGGTGGTCTATCTGGCAGTCTGTATGTAGAAAAATGAAAATAGATCTATATTTGCCACCTTAATCAAAGCTCAATTCCAAGTGGATCAAGAACCTCAACATAAAACCAGAAACACTGAATCTAATAGCAGAGAATGTGGGAAAGAGCCTCAAACTCATTGGCATTTCAGGGGTTGGTATTTTCTAAACAGAACTTTACTGGCTCAGGCTCTAAGGTCAATTGATCAGTGGAACTTCAAGAAACTGAAAAGCTTCTGTAAGGGAAAGTACAGAGTCAATAGGACAAATCTCATCTTGTTTTATTCAAATGTAAAACTGTAGCCACACTGCCATGCTACTAAAAAAAAAAAAAAAAAAAAAAAAAACAGCAAAAGAAACAATCACATGCTCTTTTTATAATTATTTAAATAGCACTGATTGAAACATTACTTTTTTAAGAGATCCCAGAATTATTCTTATTCTGTGGTGTCATGGAATTAAACATTTGCTAAACATAAAGTCTTTTGGGAGGCTTGTGGAATGCAAATCGCATTTATAGTTCATCTTTCAACCATTTTGTTCTGAAATATCTAAGACTATTTCATTATTAGAATGTCCCCATGGTCTACTTCTGCTACTGTTTGGTTAATAAGAACCAATTAAATAGTTGAGGAACAATTAACATCTACTGAACATTCATGTGTATTTTCATTATGTATTTTCTTAGAATGAACAGACCAAAGTGACTTACCTCAAGTTACAATTAATAAATATTTTTCTTGTTTTATTGGTTATTTTATTTACATTTCAAATGTTATCCCCCTTCCCAGTTTCTACTCTGAAAACCTCCTACCCCATTTCTTCTCCACCCCACTTTTGTAAGGGTGCTCCACCCTCATCCCCACCCTCCCCTACTCCTGTCTCATGTCTAGCATTTCCTGATCCTGGTTCATTGAGCCTTCACAGGACCAAGAGCCTCCCCTCTCATTGATGTCAGATAAATTCTCTGCTACATATGCAGCTGGAGTCATGGGTCCCTCCATATGTAATCTTTGGATAGTAGTTTTGTCCCTGGGAGCTTTGGGCAGGTCTGGTTGGTTGATATTGTTAGAAATCAGTATGGCGGTTCCTCAGAAAATTGAAATAGTATTACCCGAGGACCCAGATATACCACTCCTGGGCATATAACCAAAAGATACTCCAATATATAACAAGGATACATGTACCACTATGTTCATAGCAGCCTTATTTATAATAGCCAGAGCAGAAAACAACCCAGATGTCCCTCAACAGAGGAATGGATATAGAAAATGTGGTACATTTACACAATGGGGTACTACTCAGCTATTTAAAACTATGAATTTTTTTTTAAATTTGCAGGCAAATGAATAGAACTAGAAAATTTCCTGAGTGAGGTAACCCAGTAACAAAATAACACACATGATATGTACTCACTGATAAGTGGATATTAGGACAAAAGCTCGAAATACCCATGATACAACTCATAGACCATATGAAACTGAAGAAGAAGGAAGACCAAAGTGCAGATGCTTCAGTCTTGCTTAGAAAGAGGATCAAAATGTTTACAATAATCATGGGAGGTAGGTGGTGGGAGGAATTTTGGAGGAACAGATGAGAGGAAGGGGAAAGGGGGGCAGGATCAGGTGTGGGAGAAAATGAAAGAGATGTACAGAGGGGCAGGGAATTGAATAGAGGTGTGTAGCAATGGGGGATGAAAAACTGAGGGTAGCCACCAGAAAGTCCTGTATACAAGGAAATAAGAGGCTTCCAGGACTCAAGGGGGATGACATTAGCTGAAATACCTAACAAAGGGGAGAGAAAACCTGTAGAGACCATATCCAGAGGTTAGGCATGACCCCTGGTTAAGGGATGAGGCCACCCACCTATCTCTAAATTTTAACCCATAATTGTTCCTCTCTAAAGGAAATGCAGGGACAAAGAGTGGAGCATAGACTGAAGGAAAGGCTATCTAGGTACTGACCCACCTGGGGATCCATCCTATATGCAGCCATGAAACCCAGACACTTTTGCTTATGCCAAGAACTGCTTGCTGACAGGAGTCTGTTATAGCTGCCTTCTGAGAGGCTCTGCCAGAGCCTGACCAATACAGATGTAGATGCTTGCATTGGGGACCCCAATAGAAGAGTTAGGGGAAAGACAGAAGGAGGAGAAGGAGTTTGCAACAACATAGGAAGAACAACAATATCTATCAACCTGAACCCCCAGAGCTCCCAGGCACTAGTGAATATTTTTTATTTAAAGTAGTCTTTTATTTTCATTTTTAGAGAGGTATATAAAGACTCAAATTAAAATTTTTCTTCCAAATATAACCCCTAACTGGGCTGCCTTGTCTGTTCTCAATGGAAGATTATGTCCTAGCCAAGCAGAGACCTGATGTGACAGGGTTGGGTGACACCCCAGAGGAGCCCCACCCTCCCAGAGGAAAGGTGTAGGGGAGATAGGAAGAGGTACTGTGTATGTGGGGGGAAAGAACATTCAAAATGTAAGGTGAATAAATTAATTAATGAGAAAAACCTTAATTGGCAATTTTAAAGAAGGCTTAAATAAATTAAGAAAAACTTCTTGGATTTAATAAATGGTTACAGTATGGCTGGAGAATATAAGGTTAAACATATGAAAGTCAACCTTTACTTATATGCCAGAATAAAATGGTACAAAGTGAAATTTAAGATGCGCCATCATTTAGATTAACATATATAGGTCTAATTCTGGTTCTAATAATAATAGATCTATATGTGGAAAATGAAAATTTGGTGGCAGAAATAAGAAAGTAAATTAATACTGACATAGTTCCTTCTCATGCTTAGAGAACTGACTGTTACCCACAGGTCATGTCTTCTCAGTTTGAGCCATAGGTTGTCTGTAATCCAAGATGTCACATCATTTTGTTGATATGAAAAATCTAGTTCTAGATTTTAGTTCAAAATGGGAAAGACCCATGTTAGCTGACCAAAAATTGAAGAGTCAGACATTTAGAACAAAATAAAAAGATCACATGAATATATTCATATCATCTTTGATTAAAATTCTAAAGCAATGTAGTGAAAAGGAACAGAGTTTTCAACACCTAGTCCTCCAATCCCAGCATATCAGGCGCAAACCAAAAAAAGGTGTTTGGACATAGGCATGCCCTTCACAAACCATAATTCCACATGCATTTTGGGCCTACATGTGAAATAGGAAACTCATGATTTTGGACTGTCACAAGGTAGAAAGTTCAGATAACCTTGCTGTTGTGAATGACTCTTGATACAACATCAAAGAAAGATTCTAAGAAAGAAGATATTGGGAATTTGAAGTTTATCAGTATTGAAAATGCTTGCTTGACAAGAACTTGAAAATATAAAGGCATACTACAGTACAGTAGGCATATGTGGCAAAGAGCTGTTAATCCAAAATGTAGTGTGATTCTTTAAAACTCAAACCATACAAATAGAAATTTGCCCAAAGTCTTTGCCACATATCTCCTTAAGAGATACACTACTGGGCAAGTGAGAGGAGAAATGATGCTTCTCAAAACTCTTTCTGACATTGTAAATTAGACTCCAACATCTTAATTTTTAAAAATTGGTTATTTTATTTATTTACATTTCAAATGTTATCCCCCTTTCCAGTTTCCCCTCCACAAGCCCCTTATCCCCTCCTCTCTTCCCCTGCCTCTATGAGGGTGCTCCCCCACCCTCCCACCCACTCCTGCCTCGGAGGCCTGGAATTCCCCTATCCTGGGTCATCAAGCCTCCACAGGACCAAGAGGCTCCCCTCCCAGTGATGCCAGATAAAGAAATTCTCTGCTATATATCCAGCTGGAGCCCTGGGTACCCGCTGTGTACTCTTTGATTGGTGGTTTAGTCCCTGAGAGCTTTGGGATATTGGATTGGCTGATATTGTTGTTCTTCCTATGAAGCTGCAAACCCTTTCAGCTCCTACAGTCCTTTTCCTAACTTCCCCATTGGGGTCCCCACACTCAGTCCAATGTTTGGCTGTGTACATCCACATCTGTATTGGCCCGGCTCTGGCAAAGCCTATCAGTGGACAGTTATACTGGCCTCCTGTTAGTAAGCACTTCTTGGCATCAGCAATAGTGTCTGGTTTTGGTGTCAGCAAATGGGATGGATCCCTAGGTAGGGTAGTCTCTGGATGGTTTTTCCTTCAGTTTCTGCTCTACTCTTTATCTCTGTATTTCCTTTTGACAGGAGAGATTCTGTATTAATATTTTTAAGGTGAGTGAGTGGCCCCATCCCTCAACTTGGGGTCATGCACATTTAGATTATATAATACAAAATGACAAACACAGAATACTAACACCACAAAATGCTGGGTGGACCTAGAGCAAGAGCAACATCCCTTCATTTCTAATATAAGGTAACTTGGCAGTTTCTTACAGGCCCATGCAAAACCTATTGTTCTAATAAATTTGACTTGGAATAATTGTATCTGGGTAGCTGCCTCTATGTTGCAGTTTGAGTTTAGATATAGTTGATCTCAGAATATGACCATTATTTATTTTATTGAGACTGTTATGTGCACTAGACTAATTCATTTAACACACTAATTTATTCATAGTACTTTCATACATTGTAATTTACTTCATTCATAATACTCTTAGGTGATTTTATTATCCCCATCTGAAGATAAGTTGATAGAGAATGAAATATGTTAAAGGATTTCTTCAATACAATGCACCATAAGAATGCTACAAAAAATTTTGACTCAAGCAGTCTTATTATGGTACCAGACCACTATACCACTTTGTCCTAAAGGTGAAAAGCTACTGTAATGTAATGTTACAAAGAATAAAAAGAAAAAGCAGAAGAAAGCAGACCAGGGTGTTATTTGTAAATTAATATACTGAGCAGGGTTGTGTGTTGAGTGTCAACTGAATACTGTATTTCCAGGTCTTTTGGTTGCACAAATCAGAGACTGACCATTTACATTTTGGTACATGTATATTCATGCTTTCCATCTGACTGACTGAAGCCTCCAGCCCTGTGATGTATTCTAATATTGATCCTCAAAACATATTTTGATTCAATATTGATACACCATAGTTTTTAAAGGGATATTCAAAGTTTCATTCTTAAATATTAAAATAAAATATCCAACACTGGTTCCTTCCAGTCTGGGCCAGAGCACTGAGCAGATCTTGGGTGGCAGCTCTGCCCCCAGTATCCAAGAACCCAGAGGAAGCGGGGATCCCAGTAGCTCTAACTCGGGCAGTATCCTGTCTGAGCTTGAGCACTGAGCAGATTTTGGGCCCCAGCCCTTACCCCAGTAGTTACACCCACCCCACAAATTCTGATACAACCAAGAAAATAGGAAAGACAGGCTCCAGTCAGGGACAGGTCAGGTAGCACTAAGGAGATACAGAGGGCAAAAGGCAAGCACAAGAACATAAGCATCAGTAACCGAGGGTACTTGGCATCATTAGAACCTAGTTCTCCCACACAAGGAGTTCCAGAATTTCCCATATCACTAGGAAAGCAAGATTCAGATTTAAAATCACTTCTAATGATGATGATAGAGGACTTCAAGAAGGATATAAATAACACTCTCAAAGAATTTGAGGAGAACACAGGTAAACAGGTAGAAACCCTTAAAATAGAAACACAAAATCCCTTAAAGACTTACAAGAGAACACAACCAACCAGGTGAAGGAATTGAACAAAACCATCCAGGACATAAAAATGGTAGTAGAAACAATCAAGAAATCACAAAGGGAGACTACCCTGGAGATAGAAAACCTAAGAAAGAAATCAGGTGTCATTGACACAAGCATCACCAACAGAATACAAGAGATAGAAGAGAGAATCTCAGGTGCAGAAGATATCATAGAAAATATTGACACAACTGTCAAAGAAAACGCAAAATGTAAAAAGTTCTTAACACAAAACATCCAGGAAATTCAGGACACAATGAAAAGACCAAACCTAAGGATAATAGGTTTAGATGAGAGTGAGGATTCCCAACTTAAAGGGCCAATAAATATCTTCAACAAAATTATAGAAGAAAACTTCCCTAAGCTAAAGAACGAGATGCCCATAAACATACAAGAAGCCTATAGAACGCCAAATAGACTAGACCAGAAAAGAAATACCTCCCATCACATAATAATCAAAACACCAAGTGCACAAAACAAAGAAAGAATATTAAATGCAGTAAGGGAGAAAGGCCAAGTAACATACAAAGGCAGACCTATCAGAATTACACCAGACTTCTCACCAGATACTATAAAAGCTAGAAGATGCTGGACAGATGTCATACAGACCCTAAGAGAACACAAATGCCAGCCCAGGCTACTATACCCAGCAAAACTCTCAATTACCATAGATGGAGAAACCAAGATATTCCATGACAAAACCAAATTTACACAATATCTTTCCACAAACCCAGCATCACAAAGGATAGTAGCAGGAAAGCTCCAAACAAGGAGGGAAATTATACCCTAGAAAGAGCAAGAAAGTAACCCTCTTCCAACAAACCCAAAAGAAGATAGCTACACAAAGATAATTTCACCTCTAATAACAGGAGACAACAATCACTGTTCCTTGATATCTCTTAACATCAATGGACTCAATTCCTAAATTAAAAAACATAGGCTAATGGACTGGATACATAAACGGGACCCAGCATTTTGCTGCATACAGGAAACCCACCTCAGTACAAAGACAGACTCTACCTTAGAGTAAAAGGCTGGAAAACAATTTTTCAAGCAAATGGTCCTAAGAAACAAGCTGGAGTACCCATTCTAAAATCTCCAGCCTGAGAACACAAAAGGAGGGACTCAGTGCTCCACCTGTATAGGTAGTTGAAGGTGGCCTTGCCAGGCATCAGTGGAAGTGGACAGCCTTGGTACCTTAAAGTTTGGATTCCCTAGTGTTGGGGAATTTCAAGAGCATGGTGGGAGCACACCCTCATAGTAATTGGAGGAAGAAAGATGGGGTAAGGGGTTAGGCATCAGTGGAAGTGGAGGGCCTTGGTGCCTGAAAGATTGGATTCCCTAGTGTTGAAGAATTTGAGAACAGGGAGGCGAAAATGGGAGGATGGTGGGAACACACCTTCATAGAAATGCTCAGAATTATATGGATTAGACATGATAGAGGCAGGCAGCCATAAGACTAGATTCCAGAATTCAAACAAACAATTATCTTGATACTAAAATTTGTTTTGAAAATTGTATATTGCAGAATACATAGCCTTGGTGTATCTACTCATTAGGCAAGCTGAGCACACCTGCTCGAACCTCTGATGTTTTGGAATTCCAGCTGGATGCAGTGAAGACACAGTGTCATAGGCTTATCAGTTTATTCTTCCCCCAACCCCTCTTCTAATATCTCAACACCCATAATCAGCTTGAAGAAGTTAATAAAGAGTCGGTGCCCCTATTCCCTGGGCTTGGGGACTGAGGTGGTTAATATTGGGCTGTCTTTCTAGGAAAAAGTAGTGGTTTTGGTGGAACAGGGAGGATTAGCTAGGATTTATTGCATACCCATAACTTACTGATAGAAATATGTATAATTGTTATTAAGATGAACTTATAATTTCTTAAATGGTACAAAATTTACTTTGATTTCAAATTTAAGGTTTTTATTGGTACGAGCTTTTTATAAATATAAAAGTGAGATGACTATTGTTACTATCATAGGCATTGCGCCTGTATAACACATTTAGGAATACAAGGCTTAGACCCAGACATTCCTTAACATTTTTAACTTATTTGAGATGGTTAGACTGTGAGTTAAGGCCTATAGCAAATTCATGGCTTTGAGTTTATTGTTAGAGAATTTTCTATATTTTCTTTAGAAATAGCTGAGAGGAGTTAACAGACAACAGCTCAGATAGCATTACATGGATAGTTGGTTTTCAAAACATCAGAAATCCACAGAATTGAGGTTACAAACATTTCTGTATTAATGTTCATTCTTATTAGAGACCTGTCTTCTCCTGACAGCTTCCTGTCTTGGATTCCAAGAAGAAATTGAGCATCTTGAAGTTATTCCAATTGTGGTAAGACAGCCACTAGGCAAGAATTACCTCTTTTCATCTACAGACAAAATACTGTCCAGAAAAGGACACACTTGCAGAATAGTCAACTAGTCAACTAATTATATCTGCCAAGACAAGATTAATCAGCCCTTAATAATTCTGCATCACTAGGTCTGTCAGATGATCCTGGGCCAGAAGGCTGAAGATCAGATGCTTCAACATTCTGTAGTATAGGGACTGTCCAGGTGTCCAGCGGTCTCTACAAATTGGCTATGTTTTAGAAGCTATGCTTTATGCTTCCCATAATCTCAGTTAACTCAGTCATTCTGGATTTCTGATGGGGTTAAAAACTTAGAGTCTCATAGCCAATCCTTGCTATTTACTTTGAGAGAACAGATTTGAGAGGATGGTTTTCAGCTGACATTCACTCTAAAGCCAAGAAAAAAAAGCCAGGTTCAGAACTAAGTCTTTTATTTAGGAGAGATGATAGAGGTTCTGGTTAGTTAACAAAATGATGGACTGGGTATTAGGTCTATCTTGCACCTAACTGACATAAATTGGTATAGTTATGCTCTAACTGTGTTTTGAGAGAAAAGTTTTATTTTAACAGGAAGGGTGATATGTAGGAGGAGCTAAGGTGGGAGGAGTATAGAGAGGAGGAGTAAGGAGAGGAGGAGCTAGGTGATCAGAGAGAAAGAGAGAGGGGGCCAGACATGGAGGTGGATCTCCACCAGTCAAAGATAGTTGATATATCTAGATTGGGTATTAGGTTACACTTCTGATTGATATTGAGCATTACCAAACTTATAAAGTCTTTGGTTGACATTAAAAAAATTGTATAAAAGCAAAAAGGAAAAGGGGGTATGGGATAGGGGTTTTCTAGGGAGGGGAAATGGGGAAAGGGGATGGCATCTGAAATGTAAATAAAATATCCAATAAAAATTTAAAAAAAGAGAAGAAGAATGCTAAAAATAAGACAGGAAGTAGGGAGTTTATGGTAGATCAGAGAGGAATTATAGAGATAACTAATGGTGAATGTAATCAAAATATGTTGTATGATTATCATTAATAATAAAGATGATTATTACTTAAAAATTAAAATAAAATAAAATATCTTTAGGCTAAAATTTATACACATTAAATACTATTGAGTAACTGCTACTTTATTTACAATAGCATTAGCCAGAAACCATAAAGGAAATGCTTACTGTCTTAGAGTTAAACTGGTTTTTTTTTCTTCTAAAAGATTGCAACGTTGGATATATTGTATGAACCGGGTTCTATGTGATTTCCACATGTTAGCTTCTCATATAATAAATTTTGGACAAAAAAATATCCTTAAATAAAAACCATACTATCCTACTGTCAACAAAGTTGGTAGTAACCAACTAAGTTTAAAATAATTTATATTTTGTTTAAGTCTGTTAAAATGCAGTGCTACTTTCTAAAGGTCACATTTTAACATGGCAAAGTAAATTTTGTAATTATTAATTCATAGAACTAAAAGTACCCAACTGAATGTGAAACAAATATGCATTTATATAATTACTACTCAACTGTATCTCTCCACTATTAATTTTAAATGTATATTTTAAATATTTATTTTTGAAAATTATGTGAAAATATTAATTTGGGAAGATAAAATGAATTTCAACTACATTTTCATTAATGTTCCATAAAATAATCAATCATCAAGACAAGTAAGAAATAAAATGAAAAGATAAATATGCCAAACAATAGGAGAGCATCTGGAGAGATGGCTCAGAGATTACTGCTCTTTCAGAGCACCCAGGATCAGTTCCTAGCACCATCATGGCAACTCAAACCCACCCATAACTCCAGCTCCTTGGAACGTTTTCCTCTTCCCATTCCTGTGTGTTTCCTGAATGTATGTGGTAGCCACTGACCCATTTCATGTCCACACGTGCACAAGCACATACACTTGCACATACACATAAAATTATGTGTTCAAACCAAATGACAACCTCACTAGAGTCCAAAGATGTCTTAGGAAACACATGTTCTTGTTATGGATGATGATGTCCTACTCTGGAACCTTCCTGGAGAAAGGAGAGAGCCAAATACAACAAGGAAGAAAATGTGTGCTCTTTAGACAGTTCACCAAAGCACTAGAAAATAGATTCACAGTGTGTAAAACTATAAATTACAGCAAAGCACACAAAATCAGTTTGCAATAATTTAAAAGTTCATTAGTAAAAAGAATCACTCAATATTGTAGTTGGTGAGATGCAATTAAAGTGCTTGTAGCCAAGCCTGAAAACCTGAGTTTGATTGCTGAATCCCACATCCTGGTAACAGATTATTGAATCTCAAATGTTCTTGGGTCTCCACATGTTGTGATTCATTGTACAGGTATGTCCCACTGTGTACTACACAGTCTATAAAAAAATAACTAAAAATACAATTTATGTGTAGGAATCATGGAAATGAAAATATGGAATCAAAGTTGTGCCTGTTCTTAGAAGTCTTGTATTCTAAGAAAGAAAGCATGCATTAGTGGTAAAATATAATAAAGGATTTGAATTCAAATACCAAATGCTATGAGAAACATATGTTTCAGACTGAGAAAGAGGGTTTCCCAGTCCCTGTTGATAAGGCTCTTTCATTTTCATGCTGAGGCATCTAAGAGAGACTCATATATTTTTAGTGGCAGAATTTAGTCTCAGTGCTTGGTACAGTAATGTATGCCTATAAGGAGGTCAGCTTGATAGAAAAGCCACATGCCTCATACACAAGAAAATCCTCTTTATATTGGTCATTGCTGGGTTTTCTCATTTTGTTTGTTTGTTTCTTTCTCTGTATCTTTGGGTTTTTTCTTAAGTATTAAACAATTAAAAAAATAATTTTTTGGTTCTGTTGGGTGATCTATTGAATATTATGATATGCCTATGTCAAAATGGTATTCCAATGTCACTTCTATTTCTATTGGTAGCCTAATTTTGGAGAAAAATAGTGAGACAATGCATGATATATCACAAGATCTCTCTCTCATTCTCAAAACACACACACACACACACACACACACACACACACACACACACACCACACTTACATGGAATGAGTGTTTTAACTAAGACACATCCCTGAGATAATTTAGTCTTTCCGTCAAGATCATTTTATATAAAATAAAATGTGATTAAATGTCTACAGATTAAATGTCTGAATGAGCAAAATATATCACTATAAAATGTTATTTAAGTTTAATGCATCTTTATGTAACTTCTAATAAGTTTGATATTGTTGTATTTATAGCTCTCTTCTGGTTTCCTGTTGCTATCATACACCTTTCAGCCACTTACATTTAATGTGTTGGTCTTTGCAAGTGTAAATGTTTCAATTGTGATTGGAACTATTATATCCATCCTATTAATGTGATAATTCATTTTATTTACACTTTCATATAACATTTATTTATACAATTGTTAAAATAATATTTTACTATTATTGATGACAAATTTACTTAGAAAATAGGTTTAGTTGACTTTAATATACTTTACTTTTTTAAATATACATTTACTTCTGCAGACATTTTAGTTGTAAGGATTTTCCACTGGAGAAAAATATTTTCTGCTCACCTGACTGCTTTTGTCATTTCTTTCTACTCATCTTACTTATTGGCATTTCTCTTTATTGCTTTTTGTTTGTTTTGCTTTGCTTTGCTTTCCTACACAATTTGTATCATTTCTCACCTTTATTTTGAAGGAAAAAATGTTTTAAATATCAAACTTTCTCATTAGTTGCCTGTGTATTCTTGAGCTATGGCTTAATAGCTACTCCATAGGTAGAAAATGTACTCTAAACTCATGTCAGTGTCATAGTTAATACATTGACCTCGTAGGCAGTGGTAGGATCTGTTGTGTGACTACTCAGTCTCTCTGGCTGTGTTATATAGTTTAGGTTTTACACTACTTAAAATCCCACAAGACAGACTTCTTCACTTTCTGCAACAAATTTTAACTTGCATTTACCCACACATTTAAAATTTAACGTAATATTAATTTTTCTTAGAATGTATTATATTGGTGGTTTTGCAATAATCTCACATATGAGAACAATGTATTTTTATCATATCTATGTCTGAGCCCTCTTTATCCTGACATCTCCTTTTATGTTCTTTCATTTTGTAGTTATTAAAGTTGTATGTGTGTGTCTGTGTGTGTGTGTGTGTGTGTGTGTGTGAGAGAGAGAGAGAGAGAGAGAGAGAGAGAGAGAGAGAGAGAGAGATTGTGAGTTGAATCCATGTATCCATAGGCTCATATATACTTTCATGTCTATAGTGTTCACCAATTGGGCATGGAACCTTATCGGGGTCTTATTCCTGAAGAAAACTTTTTTTTTTCTCCCTGAAAAATTTAAAGGCAATTTTGACTACTTATTATCATTTTCTTTATTACTTGGTCATTTTAAGTCTTGCTTTTGATTATTACTTTGCTTTTCGACACTTTGATGCTAAGAAGCAGATTTTTGTTGGCATTATTGTTGTGAGGTCATCTACATCTCTGCATGTATTTTATTTTGAGAAATTCATGGCTTGTTATCTGGTTATTAGTTTTTCTCTTATTTCGTCATCTTTGCTTTTAGAAATCCAATTATGATCTGCTTGCATCTCTTTATTTTTATATTGTTTGTCTCATGTCTTTTTTTATGTTTACCTCCCCATTTCTTTCCCATCTATTGTTCAGAATAGGTTTCAGGGGTTTTGATTGTTTTTATTGTTATTCCACCTATTTATTTATTTATTTATTTATTTATTTAGATAATTGGTTATTTTATACAGTCTGTTATTAGATTTGTGAAATTTAAGATCATGCATTTTCTTTTGTAAAATTTTGTTCATGTTTTGACAAATTTCTATTTCCTGGGCGTTTGTATCCTTGCTTATATATTTGGTGATGCAGTAATCATAGTTGTCTGCTGGTATGAGTATACTAACTAGACTGTGTAAGAATAGCTTTTTATGTTTATATTTTTATATGAAGATGTACTGATCAAAAGCAAGACATTATATATGAAAATTTGTCATTCTACTCTATGGTTAACAAAAGTATAAGGTCTGATTATATGTATTTCAATATATGGTTCAATTCACTCAACTAGGATTGTCTTTCTTTGATTTGCTTCTTACAGAGGAGATACTCAGAACTCAGCTGCATGCCTCATGATCAACCACCCTGCCAGGCTCTCTTAGCATCCCAGAAGTTCTATTTGAACCCTTCCTTGGTTTTCTCTCTGTACAACTTAGGAGTTAAGCTAATTCTCTATGCCTTTTCTGCCCTTGGTCATTAGGATCCTCTATTCCCAAATATTATTGTTCTTGTTCTACCGGATTACCCAGATCATTTTGCTGCATTTCCTGAGGCATGGCCCTTTTTAAGTTTCTCAGGCCTTTCTATTTTTACTTAGAATGGGCAGACACATTTAGAGAATGGGTGGTTGATCTCTGTGCTCCCTAGACTAAAATGGTTGCTTCTCTCTTTGCACATCTGAGGCCTGGCTGTTTGCTTCCATGGCTCTTTTTTTTTTTTGCCTCCAAAGCTATTTTGTCATAGTCAGAAGTGGATATAAAAAAAATTGATTAATACGTAATATGGCTGCTATGTATCAGGTTAGTTCTGGCTACTGATAGCTCTGTGATAATTTGCTTCTGTACACATGAACTGTACACAAGGAAAAAGCATTCCATTGACTGGACTAAAAAAATTAACACAGGAGTAAGTACACTGGAAAGCAGTTATATTAGACATGTGCAAGCTACACTCTGGGGGCTCAAAAGAAGAGCATCTAGCATGACTAAGTGTTGTGAGTAGGGACGGTGAGTCAGAAATGTTTCCTAGAGGTTCTCCCCATATTCTAAGCAGGCCTTTCAGAAGTTCAGATTAGTCAGTCACAGTTATATTCTATTTAACAAAATACAGCTCTGTCATATTTATGTGGAACATTTAATTCTCATTGCTAATTAAAGTGCTAATTATGAGTGGAAATGTTAAAAATGTGTTTGAGGATGTAAAATTTAATTTAAAAATTTAATCATCACAATTGATTTCTCCATAGGTGTTCAAAGCAATGAATATCCCACAGATCAGAAGCCCATTGCTGCCTCCTCCAGAACATATGCCAGAAGCCTACTCTGCAAAAATTGCACTTTTTGGTGCTGGGCCGGCGAGTATAAGCTGTGCCTCCTTTTTGGCTCGGTTGGGCTATTCCAACATCACCATATTTGAAAAACAAGAATATGTTGGTGGTTTAAGGTAATTCCTAGATTTATTTTTGTGTTTTAAGTGTCAAAAATACTGAGTTAAAACAGTCCCTGGTGTGGACATTTTATAGTTAACGACACTTCAGGCTTACAGATGGTATCTATCTTACATGTTATTTTCTAAAAGGCTCAAATTGTGATCATTCATTCACTTGAAATTTTGAAGTTGCATTTAAGAAAGATTTATGTATGAATTTTCTGTCTTCTTCTGAAGTTGCAGATCTCAGGAAAAGTTTGTGGTAGTAGAAACAAAGCACAGGAATTATTTCATCACTGAAAATCTTTTGTATGATGAAAATATGTCTAACAGTCATGGACATTATATAGGAAGAATGTGAAGCTCCATAGAATACTGATCGGAGCATTCATGGTTTCCTCTATATAAAGCATACCATAATGTTCATGTATTTTCAATTTACAATTATTTTAATTTATATTTAATATCACTTCTTCCATAAGTTCACATTCAGAATACATTTTATAGTATTTTACAGTATTTTTTACAATCAGTATCTTTCAACAGTTGGTATAAGTCTATATTATTAATGTGAACTATGATTGAATCACATAATTATTATATTCCATGTAGACCTCTACATGAATATAGAAACTGATCACTCTGTATCAATAACTTTCAGAAGTTGAGGCAAATGTAAAATATGAAACTTGCTTTACTTAAACAGATTAAACATGTATTATACTTTTAGTAATAAAATTTATCTGAAATAAGAAATGGATATTGCTTTAAACATCTGGTATGAAATGAAAATATTGCATGTTAAGTTTATTATATCTTTATTATATCAATCAAATTGTTATTATTATTTCAAGGGACTGGTATTAAAATTCAAAGATTTTAAGTTATAAACATCTGGATTATGTTTCAATAATTAAAACTTATGCTTTCTGTAGCTACTTAACTCTTCATTAAACAATGACTTCATCGTATTTGATAATCAGAAAATAAGTTTAATTTTGACAAGTTTATAATACATTTTATGTTTCTTGGTATCTATAAAATGGTTAATAAATACATAAAGTTAAAATTGATCAAACTATTTTCTTTTTTTTCATTATTGTTAATCATTCATTACATCACAACTGACATCCCACTTTCCAGTTATCCTTCCACCAATCCCCATCCCACATCTGCTCTCTTCCCTTCCCATTGGTCTCTGAGGGTGCTCCCCCACCAACCCATCCTCTACCTTTCCAAGGCTCCAACATCACCCTACTCTGGAACATAAAACTTCCACAGTACCAAGGGACTCCCCTCCCACTGATATCAGACAAGGCCACCCTCTGCTACATATGTATCTGGAGTCATGGATCTCTCCCTGTTCACTCCTTGGTTGGAAGTCTAGACCCTGGGAATGCTGGGTGGTCCTACCAGCCAATATTGTTCCTTCTATGGGGTTGCAATTTCCCTCTGCTCCTCCAATTCTTCTGTCCCATGATTTTTCAATAGCTCCAGTTAATAAATTATCAAAGTACTCTTATTTGATATAAACTGTAGTGTATGAATCATACATAACTGTTGATCAGTTACTTTTTCATACTATTTGATTCATTAAACAAAACTACATGACTCTCCAAACAAAAGCCTCATAAAATAGGATAACCCCATAGGGAACATCAAAATCTTAAATCATGTCAATTGTCAAGAAATAATTATTTTATGTGTTGGCTATTTATCAATATTGAAAAATCCAAATTTTTAAACTTTATCTGAGGAAATAAATTTCTCTATATTTAATTTTTCTGTGAGGATGCTGCCTATCTTCTTAATTACATTTCACCCAGCTTTATTAATTAGAAAAAGCATTATGTATAACAACATATGTATAAACATTGTAGATTCTTTTTTTAATTATACACATCAATGAATATGTGAGTTAATTTTAAAAGTATGAACATAATTGTTGTGTACCCTGGTAGATGAGGGAAAATCTTTTTGCCCCTTAATTGCATTTTTCACAAGAAGCTGAAAATGGAAGCAGCCTTGTCTGTGAATTATTATGGGTTGCCAATTTTAGTACATGATTATGGTTCTTAGCATCTCTGTATTTAGTTTCCATTCGAATGTGGAGTAATTTATATAAATTAGCACTAAATGTTTGTTTTTATATATTTGAACATTTTTACTGGGAAAGACTTCTTGAAATTCATGATTAAATATGTTTCTTTTCCTCCTGTTGCTTTGAAATTTTGTTCTCTTCTCTTCCTGTATTTCTAATTCCTAAGCACAATACCCAGTGTGGAGATCATTCTTATGTACTATCTGTGGTAGAGGAACTCTGTATCATGTGAGAATACTAGGAAAAACCACGCAGAACTACTAAGAATGACAACATGAAACTTCTGTGTGAATTTATTTTCTCCCATACAGATGCCTCTCATCTCTTGCAATATCAATATAAATATTCTAATCCAAAGGCATTAGCTTCATTTTTTACTTAATTCTGTATTTTTGCTTCTCTTGCATTCTTTTGTTTCTTAAGAATTGGTACAAAACTACATTTAAATAAATCACAAAATGCAGTAAAATATATCTAGGATTGAATCCCTGTTGTACTCAAAATAATCACTTGTTTTAATTCAATTACCAGATGTTTTGCATTTGTTTTTAACAAATCTTTTTTTAATAGAAAAAAACTTTAATTTAAAGATTTTAGACTATATCAAAGTTTAAAAAGAAAATGTGGCTTGACATGACAATACACTCCTGTGACCCTGGCAATTAAAAGGTAGATAAGGAATATCAAGAATTCAAGGTCATTTTCAGCGGCATAATTCGCTGAAGACCATCCTAGCACATATAAGAGCATATATGGACATATAAAATTAATGATTGAAGGTTTTTATTAAGTATACACATATACTTCTTGATTTCTAAATTTTATTTAAAATGATAACGATGTATATGTTGTTTTGTTAGGTAGCATACTCAGGGAAAAACTGGTCTCTGTTTTAGTGTCTAGTAAGGTTTTTTCAAACACACACACACACATATATATATACATATATATATATACATATATATATATATATATATAATCAGTAAAAACTATTTTGCAGTGTGTAGTACAATGCAAATTTAAGGACGAATGCTTATCCAGTCATGAATTGAAGCAATGTTTTAACATGAGATGCATGCTATAAGGTGAACTGAAGATAGTTGTTATTGATACATTCCTTTATGCATAAGAAGTATACATATATAAGAAAGACAATTTTCTCATGTTTCTGTCACCCACCTGACCGTAGTGAAGAATTTATGGTCACCACAAGCAAAAATACATTTTTGAAAGTTTAAATTGTTAAAAGAAAACAAAAGGAAAAAATGAAAACGTTTTCATAAGTGCAACAAACTTAGGAAATAACCATTTATATCCAATTTCTCTTCTATCCTTCTAAGTCCTTCTACTGTCACCAGGGTTTATGCCATTTATTCCCTTTGTTCCAAATAGATCTGTGTAATTGTTTAAAATTCTATATCTTCCAAGGATTCTCTTTTTTTTTTCCTGAACACCAGGCTCTCACATTCACACCTTGTTTGTTCTTTTCTTTTTTATCCTTTTTTATTTATTTATTTTTACTTATTCACTTTACATCCTAATCACTGCCCTCCCCCGGTCATCCCTCCCACAATTCTCCCCACTACACCTCCCCTTCTCTGAATGGGTGCCCACCCTCCAGTATCCTTCCACCCTGGCATATCAGATCTCTGTGAGGCTAGGTGAGTTCTCTCCCAGTAAGGCCAGGCAAGGCAGTCCAGCTTAAAGAACTTATCCCATGTATAGGCAACAACATTTGGGATAGCCTCTGCTCCAGTTGTTCGGGACCCACATGAAGACAAAGCTGCACATCTGCTACATATGTGCAGGGAGGCTAGATCCAGCCATGTATGTTCTTTGGTTGGTGGTTCAGTCTCTGAGAGTCTCAGAGGTTCAGGTTAGTTGACTCTGTTGGTATTCCTGTGGCGTTACTATCCGTTGGAGCCTGCAATTCTTCCTCCTATTCCTACCTATGAGTCCCCAAGCTCCATCCACTGTTTGGCTGAGGGTTTCTGTATCTGTCTTAGTCAGCTGCTGGGTAGAGCCTTTCAGGTGACAGCCTTGCTAGGCTCCTGTCTGCAAGCATAACAAAGTTATTATTAATAGTGTCAGTGATTGGTGCTTGCCCATGGGATATTAGCCATAAAGTACAGAATAACACTATAGTCCACAGACCCAAAGAAGCTAAATAAGAAGAAATGCCCAAGCAAGGATGCTTGAATCTCACTTAAAAGGAGAGATAAAATAGTCGCAAGAGGCAAATGGTGGGAGGGAACTGGGTGAAAAAGAAGAATGGGAGTAGAATGAGGGGGTTGGTATCAGGTGTCAGGAGGGACAAGAGAGAGGGTCAGAGGGCTATGAGAATAAACAGGAGTTTGCAACTGATCAGAGTGGTGAGGCAGGGGGCATCTCCAGGACAAGGCAGATAAGGCATAAGGGAGGCACCCCAGAATCAATGGGGGTGTCTTTAACTGTGACTCACAGCATTAGGGATATGGAACCTGAAGAAGCTACCTCCCATAGCAGGCAGGAGTGAGAGGGACATAAACACACCCTCAAAACTTTTGACCCAAATTTTCTATTTTTGTGGAAATCAACTGTGTGTACTCTTTAGTGTCCTGAAATTGTGTCTGGTGAATGAACACTCTCATAAATCCTCCTGTATGTCCATCTACAATGTCCACTGTGTACTGTGTCTTGTAGTAGCTGCCAAGTGGCTTGCTTATTTATCTTGCTAAAGGCATTTCTTCTGGTTCTCAAATGAGATTCTATCAGTCTTTTACATGTGATTGTTCCATAACTCCTATATCCAAGACATGAGTCCAATCCATCTCTAGAAGTCCCTCATGACTGGATAGTTATAGATATTTTGTACTCCCCCCCACCTGATTCCATCAATATTTCTTAGAAAACTTAAGATGTGCTTTGAATTTAGGCTCAAAGGATTCCCAAGTCATCTAGGCTGGGCATTTTGTTTTTTTTTTTTTTCTTGTTAGGTTTATATGCTATTGATGGACAGTCAGAAAATGGGCAGCAGACTAAATATACATTTTGTCAGCAAATAATAAGTGCAGGGTACTTTGATAAAACAGGACCTCATTGATGGATTCCTTGCAGAAAAATCAACTTTAACATCATTCTCATGAAAATATCTCTTCACATTCATGGAGAAAATGATGGGAGTGTCCTCCACAATTGACTCTGGAAGTTTATTCGACAAGTTCTCTTAATTAGTTTGTGCAAATTAAACATTCATGTTCAATATATATTTATATGTAAGTACCAATAGATACACACATACACACGACATTGGTGTCCACAGAACTGAAGGTGAATAATGTGAAAGAAAATTTTCATTATAAAATTAACACATGGACAGAAAGAGTAAAGATATAATGAAAATAGAACCTGAAAAGGGCTAGAGATTAGAAAAACAACAACAACAACAACAAAACCCCAAAGTGTTGTTTTCTTGAAAAGATTAAGAAATATAATGAAACATTTTGGCTAGACTCAGAAAAATAAAGATAGGACTCAAAACACAAAACTATTGATTGTAACAGATGTGACATCTAGTACCAAAGTCAAAGGAACAGGGGGATATATACTAGTAAATTCTATATAAAAATTAAATAATCTAGAGTAAATCATTGAACTCTTCAAAATTTATAGCTTACAAAGAATGGAATCATGAAGAAGCAGAAAAGATGAATAGGCCAATAAATAGGGCAGAAAGAGGAACATTAATTAAAGGTTTGTTATTAAAAATCCAAAGAATGGATGTCCTTCCAGCCAAATTTTTCTCAATATAAGTTCTTTTCAGTTCAAACTTTTTAAAATTATATATTTATTTATATTTTTACATTCCAGATTTTATTGTCTCCCTCCCCCACTGTCCACCATCTGACAGTTACACATCCCATACCTCCTCCCAAGGCCCCTGACTCCATGAGGATTTCCCCTCACTGGACCTGACCTCTAAACTCCTTGGGGCCTCCAGTTTCTTGAGAGTTAGGTGCATCTTTTCTGATTGAACACAGACCCAGAAGTCCTCTGCTGTATATGTGTTGGGGGCCTCATATCAGCTGGTGTATGCTGCCTTTTTGATTGTCTAGTGTTTGAGAGATCATGGGGTTCCTGATTAATTGAGACTGCTGGTCCTACTACAGGGTCACCCTCCTCCTCAGCTTCTTTTAGCCTTTCCCTAATTCAACCACAGGGGTCAGAAGCTTTTGTCCATTGGTTGGGTGCAAATATCTGCATCGGACTCATTCAGCTTCTTGTTAGGTCTTCTGGAGGGCAGTCATGATAGGTCCCTTTTTGTGAGCACTCCATAGCCTCAGTAATAGTGTCAGGCCTTGGAACCTCCCCTTTAGCTGGATCCCACTTTGGGCCTGTTGCTGGACCTTCTTTTCCTCTGGCTCCCCTCCATTTCTATCCCTGTAGTTCTTTCAGACAGGAACAATTATGGGTCAGAGTTTTGACTGTGGGATAGCAACCCCCATCCCTCATTTGATGCCCTATCTTTCTCTTAGACGTGGGTTCTATAAGTTCCGTCTCCCTACTGCCAGGGATTTCATCTAAGGTCCCTCCATTTGAGTTCTGAGAGTCTCTCACCTCCCAGGTTTCTGATGCATTCTGGTGAGTCCCCACCCCAACCTCCTACCTCCCTAGGTTGCCTGTTTCCATTTTTTTCTGCTGGCCCTTGGGGCTTCAGTCCTTTTCCTCCACCTAATAACAGATCAGGTTCCCCTCTTCCCCCAGCATTCCCCTGACCACATTCCCTCCCAGGTTTCTCCCTCCCTCCTCAATTGTGATTGATTTTTTTTCTCCCTCCAAAGTAGGACTCACTTGAGCCCTTCAGCTTGTTGAAATTTTTTAGTTCTGTGGACCATATCTCAAGTATTCTGTACTTTTCCTCCTTTTTTTGGTTAATATGCATTTATTAGTGAGTACATACCATGATGTCCTTTTGAGTCTGAGTTACCTCACTCAGAATAATATTTGCTAGCTCCATCCACTTGCGTCCAAAACTCAGGATGTCTTAGTTTTTAGTTGCTGAGTAGTATTCTATTGTGTAAATAAACCACATTTTCGGTATTCATTCTTCTGTCTTGGAACGTCTGGGTGTTTCCAGCTTCTGGCTATCACAAACAACATTGCTATGAACAAAGTGGAACATGTGCCCTGTCGCATGGTGGGGCATCTTTTGGGTATATTCCCAAGAGTGGTATTGATGGATCTTCAGGTAGATCTATTTCCAATTTTCTGAGGAACCTCCAGATTGATTTCCAGAGTGATTGTACCAGTTTGCAATCCAACAAGCAATGGAGGAATGTTCCTCTTTCTCCCCACTCTTGACAACTTGTGTTGTCACCTGAGGTTTTGATCTTAGCCATTATGGTCTGTGTACAATGGAATCTCAGGGTCATTTTGATTTGCATTTCTCTGATCACTAAGAACTTTGAACATTTAAGTGCTTCTCAACCATTCGAGATTCCTCTGTTGTGAATTTTTGCTTTAGTTCTATACCCCATTTTTGATTGGGTTGTTTGCTTTTTTGGGTGATTATCTTCTTGAGTTCTTTATATATTTTGGATATTAGCCCTCTATCAGATGTGAGGTTATTGAAGATTTTTTCCCAATCTCTAGGTTGCCCGTTGTCTTATTGACTATGTCCTTTGCCTTGCAGAAGCTTTCCACTTTCATGAGGTCCCATCTATCAATTCTTGATGTTAGAGCATGAGCCATTTTCCACCTGTGCCAATGAGGTCAAGGCTCTTTCCCACTTTCTCCTCTAACAGTGTTTTGTAAAAATCTTTTCTTACCATCAATGTAGAATATTCAAATACATCTCATGAGGTAAATTTTAACTTACTATCAAAACTTCACTGAGCTATGATAAATATGTCTCTAGTAACTTTGGATATAAAGATGGTCAATAAATTACTGAATTCTATTGCACTTAGGAAGATCATTCTTCCCTTGTTCTTTTCCTGTCTCTTCATCCTCACTCAGAATTTTAACCTGAGCCATTGGGGTCTCTTATGTGTATAGTCATAGCATCTGCAAACAGGTGTACTTCGATTTCCTTTCCCAAATGTATCCTTGTATTCTTGTATTATTCCGTTCTCTTGTCTAACTATAAGACCCAATTAACAAATTCAGTGAAGTTTAAGAGAACAAAATAAACACATAAAAAGCAGTAAATTTTCTGTATATTATTAGAAAATATCTAAAAGATATATAAAATTACAGCCCAATTATAATAAGCTACAGGGATACATATAAATCATAGAAATGTATATCAATAAAATAACTCTACAAGTAAAATTATAAAATATTGATGAAAGATACTAAAAAGAACAGGAGAAAATGAAGACATTCTACATTCATGCATTGATAGCATATCATAAAGATAGTCATGCTATTGAAAGAATACTATATCATCCCTATGAAATTCTAGTAGACTTCAAATAATAGAAATGTATCCTAAAATTTATATTGAAACACAAAGGAAGCTGAATATACCAAACAATCCTGAGCTAAAAGATTGAACTTGACCCAACCTAAAACATAATGCAAAACAATCATAACTCAAAGTAATGCATGAGCTCAGAAAAAGACTCAGGATTTTGTAACTCAGAAATAAATTCACAGCTGGTATTTAAAAAAAACGATATCAAAAAAACAATACGATTGTGCCATAATATAGAAAGGGTAGTCTTTTCTACATATAGTACTGAAAAAATAAGATATATTTATTCACGAGAATAAAAGTAAGTTTCCGGTCCTTAAAAACGATTTTTAAATGGATTGGGATTAAAGATAAATGCTGAAAGTATGAAACTTTTAAACATTGAAAAAAAAAATCAGGACCTTTTCCCGGTCATTGTTTCTTGAATAGGACTATAAAGCAAACACACAGAAACTGAAGTTCAAAAAATGCAGTTAGGGGAAGGACTGAGAGGCTGAAGGGGTCTTATTGACATCAATGGGAGGAGAGGCCATTGGTCCTGTGGAGGCTTGATGCCCCAATGTAGGGGAATGTTAGGGCAGTGAGGCTGGAGTGGGTGAGTGGCTAGAGGAGCACCCTCATAGAAGCATGGCATGGGAGAATGGGACAGGGAGGGCGTTTGCAGAGAGGAAACTGGAAAGGGGGATAACATTTAAAATGTAAATAAATAAAATATCCAATTTAAAAAAATGTTCAAAAAATGTTTATGAACAGCAAATAAGACAATAAGATATTTTAAAAGATAACCTTCCAGGATGGAGAAAATATTTATAATACATGTTCAGTAAGGAGTTAGTGGGTCTTGTTTGTTTGTTTGTTTGTTTAACTTTTTTTTTTTTACAGTCTGGTCATTACCTCACTCTCCCTGTCTGCCCTCCCACAGTTTTTCATCTCCTTCCTTCTCCCCCACTGTCTCTAAGAGGATGTTCCCACCTCCCTACCTCCCCTAGACTTCATCACTCCCTGGGGCCTCAAGTCTCTAAAGGGTTAGGTGCATCTTCTCTCACTGAGGCCAGACCAGGCAGTCCTCTGCTGTATATGTGTCAGGAGCCTGAGAGCAGCTCATGTATGCTGCCTGGTTGGTGGTTCAGTGTCAAAGTTAGTGTTTATAAAATATAATGAACCCATTATCAAGAAGTCATATTGTGCTACATCTCACATGACAATTGTGAATGGCTATCAGCTGAATGAAGGGAACCATCATAGAAATTCATATCAAAACCTCAGTGAGATGGTTCCTTGTACCTGTGCAAATTATCGTTAACAAAATAAAATAAGTGCCAAAAATTATATGTTTACATGTAAATAATATTTAGCTCTATGTATACTGTGAATTGATATTTACTCTGATATTTTAATATCTTAAAAGCATAGGATTATTAAGTAAATCAACTATATAATTTGAAGTGTTTGAATTGCTTTTGGCTAATTTTATATTGCTTGCTTTCTAGTTCCTATATTTTTATATTAGCTTGTATATTATTTTTAATACATAGGACACCTTAGTGTGGCAGGAAAAACGTTTGTCTTCCTAATTGGTTACATGTGATATCAGTAATCACAGGATCTTATTTGTCCCTTTAATGCTTATCAGTAAGAACACGTTGTGCCATTTTTTAATAAAAATAATGATAAATTTCACTCTTATTTTCCCTTTTCATGTTTTTCTTTTTTGCTTCAGCACTTCTGAAATTCCTCAGTTTCGGCTCCCATATGATGTCGTGAATTTTGAGATTGAGCTCATGAAGGATCTTGGCATAAAGGTGAGTAGGAGACATAACATCTGTCTCCATACTGCAGAGGAGGAAAGGGGAAAGCTTCATGCTAGAGATTAACGGCCAATGCTGTGCATTTTAGGAGCGAACAATTAAAACTATCTTAGCCCTAGCAGAAACATACTTCCCCTTGCTCAGGGCATTTGTCTGTCTACTGTCTGAATGCCACTAGCCTGGAAAAGGGCAATCAATAGTTCTCATCTGGCCCACCTGCATGTGATTAATTGTCTGTAAGAAACAAATTCCTAAATAGCTTTAGGGGTTCAGTTCAGCCAAGGGAAGGATTTGGTTTCTTTAATCATGTTTTGTTCAGGCAAGTTGTGAGCTCTCTGAAAGACTAGCAGTTAGCATTTCAAAACTTGGATTATAGTTTCTTCCAGAAATGTATTTTCTTTATTATCTACCTCATGATATTCTTGTATGTCTGGCTTTTCTCAATATATTCAATACATTCATGAAAAATGGTATGATACTAATCTTTTATTTTTCTATTCAATAATTTTTTTGTTCTTCTTTTAAAGATAGACAAGATGCTGACATGATATACTTCCAGAATGTAACTTTAGATGCTATAATTTTCTGTTACTACTATTATTTTGTGAATTTTCCTCTAACAGTTGAATATATTCCTATTTTGTTTAAAGATTATTATTTTCCATAAAGCTCAATTGATTAATAATGTGTCAGGATTTGCATAATTTCTGTCTCCAAAAGATATTTTGAAAAGTGAACATCAAACTTTGCGTGGATTTTTCTTTTACTATGAAAATCTAAAAGTTAGGGGGAAAAAGACTATTTTGGACTTTTGCACTTGTTTCTACTTATATGTCATTTAACATGTTTGAGTGATGAACTTTAACAAAAAAAAATACCAAAAAAACACTCTGATCACTCTGATCACAAAAATGCAATGTAGATGTGCAGAGAATCATAACAAGAAGTCTTAACAACTACGGTGTTCAAACATGATTGATTGATGACTAGGAACAAGGGCACATTCTGAAAAGCTCCTTAAATGTATTTCATTTTGAATTGAAATTCTTATCTGATTTTCAACAAATAAGCAAAGTATTACATATTAAAATTTCAAGTTAATATGTTTCATGTTTTTTACCAGTCAAAGATAAATCAGGAATTTTTAAAAAGTATTTCGAAAACAGTATGAGACATTGGTGATGACAAATGCTTATAATCCCAACAATAGGAGCCTAAGTAATTGTATTGATTTTTCACAGAACAGATTATTCTCATTACTTTAAAACTTATAGGGACATAGAATTAGACAAAGTATCATGTAAAGAAAACATATATTATATCCACAGCCTTATGATTTTCTAATTTTACAATTATGTAGCCTAGACAATATTTAGAAATATTATTTTCTTAGGAACTGCCATGTTGGTTTTCATGGTAGTTACATAAGTGGCGAAGGCTTTTTCTGAGAGACAATAATTCAACCAGTTTACAAAGTGTTTCCAAAGTTACCAAGGTTTCCATAACTGAATTCCATTATAGATTTTTGGCAGTATCTAGTTTTGTATGCAAATTTTATTATTACTGTTGAATTTGTTAGCTTGGATTTAGACATGGTCTTTCTGAGGTTATCAGAATTATCTCACCTGCACTTGGGATTTCAATTGCTTTCTCATTTCTAAATTTATGCTTTCTCAACTTTCTTGAGAAACCATGCTTTGGCTTTCATAGTTATCATTATGTTAAAAAAAACCCAAGTTATCAAAGTTTTTCATTCATTAGTAGCTGTGTTTTTCATTCATTAATAGCTGTGTTTTTCATTCATTGGATCTTTTTATGTTCCCCCTGTTATTGTTTAAAATTTGTCATTAACACACTGAAAACATAAAATTCATGATAAACCAATGACATTTAATATCTTCATTATTACAACTCCAAAACTGAAAAAAATAATTATATCACTCAAAAGTTAAAATAAAATACATTTCATGGGCCTCTTATAAAGAGGTAATACGTCATCAATTGTAACACATAGAAGAATGTCCTACTCTTAGAATCTGTGCATGATAGCTGTAGTCATTACACTTTCATTGATAAATATAGTTCTTATATGATTCATCATAAAAACTTTATATGTCAAGAATACAATGATATCAAAGGCCAAAGTGGGTTACTAAGTTTTGTGATTTTTTTTCTCTGTGAGGAGAGACAGAACATTAAGTTCTTTGTCATTCTCTCTGGTTGTAGATATACTGGCTCATATATAGCATCTGGGCTCCCTAAACTTCACTCACTGGCTAGTTTTTCTTCAGGTTCATAACCCACCTTCTGTTGTTGGGGAATCTCGAACTCATCAGCATACTGACCATATTATGCTTATGGTGCCCAGCCTGCATGGCGTCATCATGCAGTGGATCACAGCTGGGCTCTACATGAAGTCAAAGCTCTTTGTATACACATATAATTATTGAAGATTCCTTATCGGAGAGGTGAACTATAACACTTCCGAGTGGTAACTGTTTCTGACTCATTTTTAAAGTGGAGTAGAGTCAGTTTCCATTTACAAAATCAAAGGCCACATATAGAGTTTCCACAGGGATATCAGTCTGCTTCAACAATTATACTACATCTGTCACTGAGAGTTTAGCCAGGACTACACTATATATGTAACTCTATAATAGTTTACATTTATCATGTCTGAACCATCTAATCTCAGTAAGGGACAAACTGCTGAAGTCAATGGAGATTTGATCAATACCACTAACATCTCTCCCTATCCTACCTGCATACTGGATATGATATGGTGCTAGAGAAAAATGACTGTTGTGTTTCTGATATTTGTATGCAGTCTTCCCAGCTGTGATAGCTATTTCAACCCTTACTTCACAGAGCAGAGATACAGTTGGGGATTAGTTAACTGACAAGTGTAACAATTTCAATTATGTGTTTGGAGAATAGTAGAATGATCACTGACAGGGTCAGTATCTCTGATGGTCCACTGGGATGCAGATTTTAGTCAGGCTCCATTTTACCTCTCACATAGGTCCCTACTTTATGTCTCCAGGTATCAATGTCAATAAAGATCATGTGCCTAATAGCCCTTGAAATGCCTGATTATCTCTACTTCCCTCATGCACAGTTGCCTGTGTAAATGGCCCTCATTCCCAATGGAGAACCAGGGTAATTATTGTAGTATTTATTTGCCAGGATAATGCAGAATTCTACTTAGGAGCATGATGCCTCTCTTGTTCAACAGGTTTCCACTGGGGGAAAAATGATTCATAGGTCAGAGAGGTGGCTCAGTGGTCAATGGCACTCACATTGAACCTGACAATCTAAGTTCTGTCCCTTAGCCTCTCATAGTCAAGGAGAGAACTGACTTCTGAAAGTTATCCTCTATACATGTGACACTCTCCTCCAATTTCCCTCCAAAACTAAGTATAATAATATTTTTACTTGAATTATTTTAGATACCAACCAAAACATTGTGACTTATAGTCAAAGTGATTACTCTGTCCTGTTGATTTCTTCATACTGCATGAACAATATCCCCTTATGGAAACTTTAGATGTTATAAAGATGTTATTGAAATATTATACTTTTGACTATGACTAGAATGAATCTTTACTATCAGAACTGCAATATGCATGTTCATCCCATTATTTTGTAGTATAATTACCCATGTAAATCTTCTCTTGCTTGAGATTTTGGATCTTTTTGACTCTTTTGTCTCCCTTATTAGCTTGTTGTCCTAATATTATCTCAAGTACTAAACAGTGCTTTCAACATATACCAGGAGAGATGTTTTATAAACTTTAGTTTACCTCTTTGAATTTCACGTTTTAAATTAGTATGCAAAATAATAGGGTCTCTTAAGGCATTTCATGCCTACTGAGTTTGGGTGGATTCTTACCATCTCTTTGCTGTGCCCTTCCAGTTCCATGTTGTACATGTTTTATTACTCTTCCTACTCTCTCCCTGAAAAAAAAGAAGAAAGAAAGAAATGAAGAAAGAATGGAAGGAAGGAAGGAAGGAAGGAAGGAAGGAAGGAAGGAAGGAAGGAAAGGAGGGAAGGAGGGAGGGAGGGAGGGAGGAAGGAAGGAAGGAAGGAAGGAAGGAAAGAAGGAAAATAGAAACAAAACAAATCTTTTCACCTTCTTATGATTTTGAGATCATTTCTTAGGTTGTACCCAAACTTACTCTCTCCAAGTGTATCTGAAGCTTGGATCTCAAAGGCAAACATACTATATTTGTCTTGTGAAGTCTGGGTTATCTTATTTAATATAGTGGTTTCCAGATTTATATGCTTTTCTTTCATTTTCATATGTTTTTACTTGTATTAATGACTGAATTAAATTCCACTGTGTATATGTACCACATTTTCACTATCAAGTTGTTTGTTGATGGACATCATGGCTTAGTCTATTTCCTTGCTATTTCATTGCTATAGAAACAACGTACAGGAATGCAGAGATATCTCCATGGCAGAATATAGAATCCTTTGAGCATAGGTCTAGTATCTGAATACTGGGTTCATAGTATAGATCTATTTTTTTATTAGCATGATTTTAATTATACTGACTTTCCTACATTTATCTTCAAAATAAAATATGTTAGTGTTCTAATTATTTCTAATTTTATTAAACAAACTGATTCACTAAAACTGCCATAGTCATTTCTTTGATTTTTATGTTGTTTGGTTTTAATTAATCAATAGATAACATAATATCATTACTCAAAATGCTGTTTCTTACAGATAATTTGTGGTAAAAGCCTTTCCACAGATGAAATGACTCTTAGCAATTTGAAAGAAAATGGGTACAAAGCTGCTTTTATTGGAATAGGTGAGTAACTTATTTTTAAATATCTTTCAATTTAAATTTTAGTGTTTTTTTCTGATAATATCCATTAGAATAACTACCTTTAGACATTTCCTTAATGAAAGCTACATCTTCCATGGATGGACACATCATAATGACCTGATGCACATGTATCTTATGATTGCATGCCTGATTACCCTGCTTCGTGTGCAATTATAACAGGTTTTGGTGAGAGATATATGTATTTGAGGTTTTTCTTTACACTGGAAGCCCCATGGAGGGGTTTTAGATATAGAATGACCTCTATGCTGTTATATGTCAGAATCTGGTTGAATGCTGTAGCTTTCTTACAATTGATTAATAGGGTAAGGCAGCAATGGCATAATTCAATATTCATTTTCATGAAGTTCCTAAATTTTTTGAGAAGTATCTCATTGAGTATAAACATTGAATGTAAATGAAAATAAAATATTGAATTTTCAAATAATTTCCATTCCACTTCTTATATATTGAGAGACCAAAAAAAGGGATAATTAAATTTAGTCCTTATGTCAAGATTTGTTGTTTTGTTGTGTGTTTTATTCCATATTGTATTCTTGAAAATTCTGAATTGTGAACTGACCATATTAAATTGTTATACTTTTTGATCAGCTTTGTCTTTTAGCCCATCTTCTTTGCAGTCCATAATATTTGACTATATAAGCATGAAGTCTTCATAGAGACAAAGTTCTGCATATCTTTCAGTGATTGCACAATAGGTAGTGCTCATTTGATCAAAAGTAGAGGACTCATTGTGTTTGTAGCATCCAATCACTCTTAATGCTTCTTTGCTCACTAGATTTTGCAAATTTGAATGACAGGGTTTTACTAGAGTATTGATACCACATCCAAGGGAAGTTCTGTCACTTGTTGTATTTAAAATTTTTAAAAAAATCACAAAGGATCTGCCATTTTTTTTTTATAATATTGAACTTCCTTTCAGGACTTGTGAGTACCATTGTATTCAGTATTTTTCTATTATTTTCATTGACTGTAGTTACCAGTCTATATACAAGTAACGGGAAGGGGAGAATATCTAATATTCTTCCTAGGTATTCCTTTCAAAGATATTTTGACTATTTTAGACTTGTTTTGCAACTTTATAATTTTACTGAGAATTGAGACATAGCATATATATCAAGAGTATATTCTATGATCCCATAAATATTGTATCTGTAAGAAATTCTGATGCTCTCTGCCTCTTTATTTTCACAAATTCTTGCCCCAAATTGCTTCCATGATAAGTGGAAGATTTAGAGAAAAATTGTGTCTTTTGATAATATCAAATAATACTAAAATTCTCCTTTGAGTTTTCTACAGAAGATAAAAATGATACCTTTTCATAATTAAAGAAGAACATTCTAGAACAAATAAAACTATCTGTAGTGGTATTGGGCTACATTTCTTTGGCTCCTGGCAGTTCACAAGTGTGCACCCTCTTAGGCACAATCTGGATTTATGAATGAAAGACACACACACACACACACACACACACACACACATATACAAACACACCAGTCAATTTTTGACATGACTAAATCAAAGGTTGGGCATTTCTAAACCTTCCCCTTTTAGCAGAGCACACCCCTTGGGTACTCCTGAGACTCCAAACCTTCCCTGCTACCCCAGGCCCAATCAGAAAAGTGACCAGTGGCCATTTACCTGAATTCTTACATGGCTGGTTGGCTTTCTCTTTTGCATCTCCTAAGTCCCATCCTTCTCTCCTGCGTCCATGCAATTCTTTTTTTTTTTTTTCCAGTTTCCAGCTCATGCAAATCTAAACGTTATACCTCTCTCTCTCTCTGACCAGCCATTGGCCATTGGCTCTTCACTGATAGATGAAAAACCAATTTGGGACAAGGACCTTTAGCCTTTGGACATGCAGATTCCCAATTAATTCAAAGCATTAGAACCAATTCCCAACACCCATCTATTTGGGCAGTTCTATGAAGTTCTGTATACAGGAAATAGGGCCAAGCAATGTTCATTGCAAGAGTTCCAAATTAAAAGTATAAGAAGTCCAGTACTAGGATAATTTGAAATAATTTACTGGTTAATTACATCTCATGTGTTGAGCATACAGAAATACTTTCTATGTAAAAGCATTGATGACATTTCACATTTTGATTTCTTTCTCTTAAGTTCTTTTACATTGTTAGATTTTTGTGGAGCCACATGTTTAAACCAGTGCTCTGTGGGAATGTAATGCATATGATGTTCAGCTCATTCATGTCCATGTTGCACATTTTCATGCTGAAAAACAAATCCTTTGACATTTTGGTGTGCTGGTATGAGAAATGTAATTGTGTTCCATTTCAGTATTTTCTTTGAAATATAAAAAAGGAAGTTTTATTTCATCAGAATATAGGCTTCTTTCTCTAGGAGACAAGGAGCCATATCCCCTAGGAAAGGTTTCTATGATACTCCTTGTTTCTTAGGGACTTTATGACCTGTCTATGACTATATAACTGTCTGTTACTTAGAAAGTCTTAGGTCCTTACTGTCTTTGCTTCTATAACATAATTAGGCTTCCCTCACTTGTTTTATTTTGTTCTTCTCACTGAGTTTGAAAAAGAGATAGACTAGGCTTTTGTGTTATTTGGAATATATATTTGGTTGCTTTTGGCAAACTTAATAGATACTGCGATGATGTTTAGTGTACTGAACATTTCACACAACAAAGGAAAACATGTTTAATACAGTACTTCCATCTTTTCTCTGTGAGTGAAGACATGACACCATTCCTTTTATGTGTGTGGTAAAGAAACTGTACATAGTACTTCTTTTATCTCATTGACTATAACTTAATCATGATACACATACAGTGAAGGGTGATTGGATATGAGGCTATAGGTGCACATTGGAATTCTAGTATCTTAGCAACATGAAAGAAAAAGGTACATAGGTTTCTACCACAATATGTATTTTCCATGGTGTCTGACATGTGAGACTTATCATTCACTAGATTAGAATTTGAACTTGTGGAACAGAGAATCAAAAAGAGAAGTTATTATGGCACTTGTATTGTTCTTAAATGTGAACAGTTATTCAGACTCAATCATGGACTGGCCTAGAAATGAATCCAATATTGGAAATAACAATCTTCATTTGGAAGTCTGGTTCTGGTCATTTTCAGAGTCATATATGGAAATTAACTGCAGTTCTCTATATTGTCATGTTAGCAAGAGATAAAGTTGGGACAGGATATGGATTTTAAACAGGTGTTAGCATATGTGTTAAGGCTCTTTTAATTGTCAAGTTAAAAATACTTTTTGTTTCTTCTACAGTATTTAACGTAAATTGCATTGATTGTATACCTTCTAATTGTGTTTGTGTTTTGAAATCCAGCATGTCAGTTAAGGAGGTCTATCAATCAGCTTTTGTTTTGGTGCCCTGAGTATCACAGAACATTGGTATTCTAAAAATAGCTTGCAAATACTGGAAAAAATGAGCGAGACTTTAAGCAGAAGCAAGAGGGTAGTGGGTTTGTTTATTACTGGTATAACAGCTTTAATTACATTAATTTCTAGCACCACTGCTTCTGCAATTGCTGTGACAAAAGAAGTTAAGACAGCTACTTTTGTTAATCATTTAGCAAAAAATGTTACTAATGTGTTGAATATACAAGAGGATTTAGACAGGCATTTGGAAAAACTGATTGATGCTGTTTATCCTAGTCCAGTTATTGGAAGGAGGTTCAAAATTTAAGGGTAAGGAGCTATCTTGAGTGTAATGCCAAATATCATTGGATTCATGTTAGTTCTAAAATTTACAGTGGTAGTTTTTATAATTAGGAAAAAGTTTAGAGACATTTGCAGTGTATTTGGGATAATTCTAATACCTCTCTGGGTGTGTTAACATTACATACTGAGCTTATGAATTTCAAGAATGATGCTCTGCTGAGCATTGATGCGGTAGATATTGCTGATAAAATTGCCCATGGCCTGAGGTTAGTATTTCTGTTTTGGTCAAGCTTCAAGAATGGCATACAAAGCTTGATCATGTTATAGCCCTTTTAGTATGGGGAATAGATTTATTCCTGTCCATTGTGTTAAAGCTTGTCTTTAACCAAATCAACATTTTGGCAGCCAGAGTACATGGCTTAAACCTGAAAATGGACCCTCAGACAGAGTTATTAAATAACTGGCTGGTAAGCCAAGGATAGGTAAGATTCTGCACAGAACCTTACCAACCTAAGAAAGAAGTGCATTGCTTTTGATAATGCATATTTCATTATGGGTAAGAAAGACATTCTTGTCAGAATGACCTAAGACAGGTCTTGTTAAATAAATAAAAAAGGGGGAGAAGAGGAGGGTATTTGGGGCTGTTTTGCAAGAATGTGACATGGGCCAAAGACAAGGAAATGGGCTGCTTGGCAGGAATATGACATTGGCAAAGGACAAGGAAGTATGCTTCAGGCAGGAATCTGACATTAGGCTAGAACAAAGAAGTAATTTCCAGCAGGAATCTAAATATTAGGCTAGAACAAGGAAGTAGGCTTCAGTCATGAAAATTACTTTGGGCTAAGACAGGGAGTAGGCTCAGATATTTGGGTCATCCTGATAAGCCTTTATAAACAGTGATCATGGGAGTTTTCACATAATTGTGTTTAATGCCTTGCTTGTTTTTTGACTATTTGTGTTTATTGTCTTGCTTGTTCCTTGACTATTTCTGTCTATTGTATTGCTAGACCCTCAACCTAGAACTGATCTTAATACATGCATGAAATTAAAATGGTATAAAAACAAAAAGGAGGGGGAATGGGGTAGGGGTTCTAGGGAGGGGTAATGGGGAAAGGAGACAGCATCTGAAATGTAAATAAATAAAATATCCAATAAAAAGAAAGAAAATGTCATCTACTTCTCTAGTACTTACAACTACTATCTTACATTATTGCTTTATCAAAAAATATTTTAATAGCTATAACTTTGTCAGGATACTTCAACAAGTTCATTGAATTAGTATAAGTATATTCTCATTGTTGCTCATTTTAAATATAGAATGTATTACTAGGGGGAGATTCTGCCCCCATTCTCAATGCTAATGGAATTCACTAATATAATCATCTCATTATGTTTATTAGTATGGATCTCAATGAGTTACAAGTCTTACCCATGATTAAGCACCTTCTAACAAGTGGGATGAGACCTTGTATTTATTCACATTAGACTAAGTTGTCATTGAGACAACATGAGTTGAAATCTCTAAAATTTTTCATATTTTTACTCAAAAAAATGTAGTCACACAATGTGTTACTATTAGTGCTCAGAAGGAAAATTAGAATGTCTTCTTTCTACATCTTTTTCAAAATACTGAATAACTTTCTTTGTTCTTTGAAATGAATGTGACATATTGTATCTATTGTTGTATTTTGTTTTTTAAAATAGCAGAAAAGAAAATTCTAAAAAAAATAATATTTTATAATAATGTTTTGTTGTAAATATTTGTTTTGTGCAAAAATGTTATATGTATTTATTTTAGTAGTATATTTGCTCATATATACTATATATTAAATACCTTTTTATTTGTGTTAATAGTCAAAATTTGATACTCACAGTTGCACAGTATAAAGATTCTGAGGTAACAATCACCATTTCCAACATAACATTCCAATATCTACCAAAAAGTGGTGTACAAATAAAGTAAGGGCCAAAGGCTAATGATGTCCCATGCCCAGTGCTAAGATTAAAATGATAATGGAATGTAAATTCAAGAGTATGCCTAGGTTTAATGTGAAGTGATTTAAGTAGAACTACTACATCAAAGAATTTGAGGCATGGGCATATAGAGCTGGACTGGGAATGAGGATGGTTTATATTTGGAAGATGGCACTGTCTAGGTCCAGGTATGGGAAACCTGTTTATAATGACTGAGGAGCTGGACACAACTATTTGCATCATTCATCTTCATGGTATCTGTCTTCTGATAGTTCACACATGCACTCTCACAAAATGTAGTCCTGCTAAATAAAAGCTTAGTAATATATATGCAAAAATGATCATTGGCTAAGGCACCCTCATATATTCAGTACTACTTTAAGTGTAACTGATTAGCTACTTTGTTTCATTTTTGAAATATCAGCAAAAAAAAAAAACAAAAAGCTTTACAAGAAAATCATAGTGGTATCCTCCATGACCATCACAGTGGTCGGTCTGGCATTGCATGAACAGGCCAATATTATAAGGATGATCTGCTAGTATATTTATCCAGAAGAGTTTTTTGACTTCCTATTGCTAGTTGCAGTCCCATTACTTACTACTACTGGATCCCTGAAGCAGCTACCTTCCTACCTGGTCCCCTTGGCCATGTTGTCAACATAAATGAAGTATTGGCCTTGCTGAAGTCAAGGTGTCTGATTGTGCTGTCATTAAAGCTTCCTCATATCTTTCTACTTCCATGTGGATAAAGGAGATTAGAAGAACTACATGGGCATGTAGTTCCATGGCATAGTGTATCTTGTTCTTGAGATTCTAGGTATAATCTCTATCACCACAAAAAAAAAGATTTAAAAAGGCCTCCAAAGTACAAAGTACCTAGGACATAGTGGAGGCTCAGTAATTACTACTTATGCATTGAGTTTTATTGAAACCATTTTAAGAGTTTACCAAAATAAAAGACTAGAAGCCCTTGGGGATTTTATGCATTCCAGCACAAATAAAACCTGTGATGGTCCCTTTTCACTTCTTATATGGTTGGTATGACAGTTATAATGAATGAAATGAGTAAGAAGAATAGCATCCAGAGAGGTGGAATCACCTCCTCCCACTGTAGCATTAATGGCATTCCAGGCTCTACCTAGAATATAATCCAGTCTTTTACCTCTTGATGTGACCTAGGAGGTTGGTGCGATTAGCATTTATTGTAGTAAACAAAGTTTAAAAAAAGCAGAAAGGGTGGCTGGGGCAGACACCCAGCTGGACACCATATCCCGAGACATCCTAGAGAGGCCACTGAACTCAGAGCGCCAGGTTAGAACAGTCACCCACTGCCCTATGCCCCAGAGCTACAACTGAGAGCAGACCAGCTTGGTGTCTGCTCCCGTGTGAACACCATAGCCTGAGACATCTTAGAGGAGCAACTGAACTCAGAGCAGTGAACACCATATCCTGAGACATTCTAGAGGAGCCACTGCACTCAGAGCAGCAGATACCTAGGTGGTCTGCTCCCCTGAAGACACCTTATCCTGAGACATCCTAGAGGAGACACTGCACCTAGAGCATCAAACACCTAGCTGGTCTGCTACAGTGGAGACACCATATCCTGAGACATTCTAGAGGAGCCACTGTACTCAGAGCAGCTGGAGCTCAGGATCACAGGATCACAGAGACATCTGGACCCTGAGGAGTTCTGACACAAGCAAGATAATTAGAAAGGCAGGCTTCAGTTAGAGACAGTGAGTGCAGGTAGCTCTAGAGTTAACCAGATGGCAAAAGGAAAGCGCAAGAATGTAAGCAACAGAAATCAAAGTTACTTGGCACCATCAGAACCCAGTTCTCCCACCATAGCAAGCCCTAAACACCAGAAAAGGAGGATCCAGAATTAAAATCACTTCTCATGATGATGATAGAGGACTTTAAGAAGGACATAAATAACACTCTCAAAGAATGTGAGGAGAACACAGGTAAACAGAAGCCCTTAAAGAGGAAACACAAAAATCCCTTAAAGAATTGCAAGGAATCAACCAAACAAGTGAAGGAATTAAACAAAACCATCCAGAATCTAAATATGGAAGTAGAATCAATAAAGAAATCTCAAAGGTAGACTACCCCAGAGATAGAAAACCTAGGAAAAAGATCAGGAGTCATAGACACAAGTATCACCAACAGAATACAAGAGATAGAAGAAAGAATTTTGTGTGCAGAAGATACCATGGAAAACACTGACACAACTGTCAAAGAAAATGCAAAATGCAAAATGCAAAATGCAAAATGCTACTAACCCAAAACATCCAGGAAATCCAGGACACAATGACAAGGCCGAAGCTAAGGATAATAGTTGTAGATGAGGATGAAGACTCCCAACTTAAAAGGCCAGTAAATATCTTCAACAAAATTATAGAGGAAATCTTTCCTAACTTACAAAATAGATGTCTATAAATATACAAGAAGCCTACAAAACTCCAAATAGACTAGACCAGAAAAAAAAAATCCCGTCACATAATAATCAAAACATCAAATGTACAAAACAAAGAAAAAATACTAAAAGCAGTAAAGGAAAAAGGTAAAGTAACATACATGTAGGAAGCTGCAATATAATCTGCCACCCCAAGTTGGCGCTAGCCTTCTGTTTTCCCAGAAGTAAACAATTATCTGCGCAGATGCAAAGGCAGAGAGCCCGCCAAAAGTCACTGAATGTTGGGTGGTGAGCGAACAGCCAATCAGAAGTGAATACGTCACTCTAGACTGTATTTAAGCCAGGCCCCTTCCACAGCTCAGCCCTTCCGCGTTATCCACGTGTGGATTACAGATTAAAGCCTCGTTTTGCAGTAACTACCCGATCTCTGCATCTCGTGCTTTATCTTCCACGGATGCAAGGCTCGGGGGTGCACGTTAGACATATAATGGCAGACCTATAAGAATTCCTCCAGAATTCTCACCAGAGACTATAAAAGCCAGAAGAGCCTAGACTGATATCATATAGACCCTAAGAGAACACAAATGCCAGCCCATACTACTATACCTAGAAAAACTCTCAATCCCTATTGATGGAGAAACCAAGATATTCCATGACAAAACCAAATTTACACAATATCTTCCCACAAATCAAGTACTTCAAAGGATAATTGATGGAAAACTCGAACATAAGGAGGAAAACTACAACATAGAAAAAGCAAGAAAGTAATCTTCCAACAACCCCAAAAGAAGATAGTTACACAAACATAATTCCACCTCTAATAACAAAAATAACAGGAAGCAACAATCATTTTTCCTTAATATCTTTTAATATCAATGGACTTAATTGATATTATGTCCAATAAAAAGACATAGACTATCAGACTGGATATATAAACAGGACCCAGAATTTTGCTGCATACAGGAAACGCACCTCTTTGAAAAAGACAGACACTACCTCAGAGTAAAAGAATGGAAAGCAATTTTCCAAGCAAATGGTCCCAAGAAACAAGCTGGATTAGCGATTCTAATATCAAATAAAATCTATTTTCAGCCAAAAGTCATCAAAAAATAAGGAAGGACACTTCATACTCATCAAAGGAAAAATGAACCAAGATGAACTCTCAATTCTGAACATCTATGCCCCAAATGCAAGGGCACCCACATACATAAAAGAAACTTTACTAAAGCTCAAAGCATACATTGCACCTCACACAATAATAGTGGGGGATTTCAACACTCCACTCTCAGCAATGGACTGATCATGGAAACAGAAACTAAACAGAGATACAATGAAACTAACAGAAGATATGAACCAAATGGATTTAACTGATATTTATAGAACATTTCATCCTAAAACAAAAGAATATACCTTTTTCTCAGCACCTCATGGTACCTTCTACAAAATAGACCATATAATTGGTTACAAACAGGTCTTAACAAATATAAAAAGATTGAAATACTCCCTTGCACCCTATCAAACCACTATGGACTAAGGCTGGTCTTAAATAATAACAAATACAATGGAAACCCACATATACATGGAAACTGAAGAATGCTATACTCAGTGATGACTTGGTCAAGGAAGAAATAAAGAAAAAAATGAAAGACTTTTTAGAATTTAATGAAAATGAGGACACAGCATACCAAAACTTGTGGGACTCCATGAAAGCAGTACTAAGAGGAAAACTCATAGCTCTAAGTGCGTACAAAAAGAAACTGGAGAGAGCATACACTAACAATTTGACAGCACACCTGAAAGCTTTAGCCCCAAAAGAAGCAAATATACCAAAGAGGAGTAGCTGGCAGGAAATAATCAAACTCAGGACTGAAATCAACCAAGTAAAAACAAAAAGAACTATACAAAATATCAACAAAACCAGGAGCTGGTTTTTTGAGAAAATCAACAAGATAGATAAACCCTTAGCCAGACTAACCAAAGGGCAAAGAGACAGTATCCAAATTAATAAAATCAGAACTTAAAAGGGAGACATAAAAACAGAAACTGAGAAAATTTAAAAAATCATCAGATCTGACTACAAAGGCCTATACTCAACAAAATTGGAAAACCTGGGTGAAATGGACAATTTTCTAGACAGATATCAGGTACCAAAATTAAATCAGGAGCAGATAAACCATTTAAAAAGTCCCATAACCCCTAAAGAAATAGAAGCAGTCATTAAAAGTCTCCCCACCAAAAAATGTCCAGGACCAGATTGTTTTAGTGCATAATTCTATCAGACCTTCAAGGAAGACCTAATACCAATACTCTTCAAACTATTCCACAAAATAGAAACAGAAGAAACACTACCCAATTCATTCTATGAAGCTACAATTACGGTCATACCTAAACCTCACAAAGACCCAACAAAGAAAGAGAACTACAGACCAATCTCTTTTATGAATATTGATGCAAAAATACTCAATAAAATTCTCTGAAACCGAATCCAAGACCACATCAAAACAATCATCCATCATGATCAAGTAGGTTTTATCCCAGAAATGCAGGGATGGTTCAATATTTGGAAATCCATCAATGTAATCCACTATATAAACAAACTCAAAGAAAAAAAGCACAGTGTCATCTCACTAGATGCTGAGAAAGCATTTGACAAAATTCAACATACCTTCATGTTAAAAGTCTTGGAAAGATCAGGAATTCAAGGGCCATACCTAAACATAGTAAAAGCAACATACGGCAAGCCAGTAGCCAACATCAAACTAAATGCAGAGAAATTTAAAGCAATTCCACTAAGATCAGAGACTGGACAAGGCTGCCCACTCTCACCCTACCTATTCTATATAGTACTGGAATTTCTAGCCAGAGCAATTAGACAACAAAAGGAAGTCAAAGGGATACAAATAGGAAGGGAAGAAGTCAAAATTTCACTATTTTCAGATGATATGATAGTATACTTAAGTGACCCTAAAACTTCCACCAGAGAACTCCTAAACCTGATAAACAACTTCTGCACAGTGGCTGGATATAAAATCAACTCAAACAAATCAATACCCTTCCTCTACTCAAAGGATAAACAGGCTGAGAAAGAAATTAGGGAAATGACACCCTTCACAATAGACACAAATAATATAAAATATCTTGGAGTGAATCTAACCAGGCAAGTGAAATATTTGTATGACAAGAACTTCAAGTCTCTGAAGAAAAAAATCGAAGAAGATCTCAGAAGAGGGAAAGATTTCCCATGCTCCTGGATTGGCAGGATTAATTTAGTAAAAATGGTGATCTTGCCAAAAACAATCTACAGATTAAATGCAATCCCCATCAAAATTCCAAATCAATACTTCATAGAGATAGAAAGAGCAATTTGCAAATTCATTTGGAATAACAAAAAACCCAGGATAGCAAGAGCTATTCTCAACAATAAAAGAACTTCTCAGGGAATCACCATCCCTGACCTCAAACTGTACTACAGAGCAATAGTGATAAAAACTGCATGGTATTGGTACATAGACAGGCAGGAAGATCAATGGAATAGAATTGAAGATCCAGAAATGAACCCACACACCTATGAGCACTTGATCTTTGACAAAGGAGCTAAACCATCTAGTGAAAAAAGGACAGCATTTTCAACAAATGGTGTTGGCTCAACTGGAGGTCAGCATGTAGAAGAATGCAAATCAATCCATTCTTATCCCCTTGTACAAAATTCAAGTCCAAGTGGATAAAGAACCTTCACATAAAACCAGATACACTGAAACTAATAGAAGAGAAGGTGAGGAAGACCCTCGAATACCTAGGCACAGGGAAAAAGTTCCTGAACAGAAAACCAATGGCTTATGCTCTAAGATCAAGAATTGAGAAATGGGACCTCATAAAATTGCAAAGCTTCTGTAAGGCAAAGGACACTGTCAATAAGACAAAATGGCAAACAACAGATTGAGAAAAGATCATTACCAATCTTATATCCAATAGAGGGCTAATATCCAATATATACAAAGAACTCAAGAAATTAGACTCCAGACAAACAAATAACCCTATTAAAAATGGGGTACAGAGCTAAACAAAGAATTCTCAACTGAGGAAACTCGAGTGGCCAAGAAGCACCTTAAGAAACATTCAACATCCTCAGTCATCAGGGAAATGGAAACCAAACAATCCTGAGATACCACCTCACAGCAGTCAAAATGGCTAAGACAAAAAATTCAAGTGATGGTAGATGCTGGCAAGGATGTGGGGAAAGAGGAACACTCCTCCATTGTTGGTGGGATTGCAAGCTGGTACAACCACTCTGGAAATCAGTCTGGCAGTTCCTCAGAAAATTGGACATAGTATTACCTGAGGATCCAGCTATACCACTCCTGGGCATATACCCAGAAGATGCTCCAACATATAACAAGTACATATGCTTTACTATGTTCATTATAATATAATTATATTATTATATATAATTATAATATATATAATTATAATATATATTATAATATAATAAATATAATAAATATTAAAATATGTTCATTATTTATAATAGCCAGAAGCTGGAAAGAACCCAGATGTCCTTCAACAGAGGAATGGATACAAAAAAATGTGGTACATTTACCCAATGGAGTATTACTCAGCCATTAAAAATAATGAATTTGAGAAATTCTTAGGTAAATGGATGGAACTAGAAAATATCATCCTCAGTGAGGTAGCCCAATCACACAAGAACACACATGGTATCTACTCACTGATAAGTGGATATTAGACCAAAAGCTTGAAATAGCCAAGATTCAACAGAAAGACCACATGAAGCTCATGAAGAAAGAAGACCAAGAGGGGATGCCTCAATCCTACTTAGAAGAAGTAACAAAATACTCAATGGAGCAAATATGGAGTCAATGTATGGGACAGAAACTGAAGGAAGGAGACCATTCCACCTGGGTATCCATCCCATGTGCAGTCACCAAAGGTAGACACTGATGTGGATCTCAGGAAGTGCATGCTGACAAAAGACTGATATAGCTGTCTCCTTAGTTGTCTGAAAGAGCCTGACATATTCAGAGGCAGATGCTCACATCTAACTACTGATCTGATCAAGAGTTTCCCAATGGAGAAATAAAAAGAAAACTGAAGGAGCTGAAAAGGTTTGTGGCCCCATGAGGTGAGCAACAATACCAATCAACCAGAGCTCCCCAGAGCTCTAAACCACCAGCCTGGGAGCACATAGGGAGAGAAGTATGACTCCATTTGTACATGTAGGGGAGGATGGCCTTGTCAGGCATAGGTGGGAGAGGAAATACTTGATCCCATGAAGGATGAACACAGCGGGGGGGAATTCGATGGTGGGGAGGGGGAAGTTGGAGGGGGTATGTGGAGGCACATCCTCATAGAAGTATGAGGGGGAATGAGATATGAGGTTACTGGGTGGTGGGGGGAATGGGGTAATGGGTAAAATCCGAATCATAAATATAGTATGCAATTTAAAAAAAAGAAAAAAAGAAAAACAGAAAGGCAACAGTGAACTCTGAAAATTCTAACAGCAACCAACAAGTTTCCACTAACTGTAGAAAATAAAATTTATAGGGAGAGTAAGAATAAGCAAGCAAATGTCATAATTTAAGTTATGAGGCTTTTCTGGGCCCAAGATAGAAAGCAAGCATGTTCTAAGGACACTTGCCTGCATTGTTTTACCCTACTTAATGCTGTTGGACTCGGTAACTTTACACTCCTGAAAAATTAGAGTGTATGTTTAATTTCACTTTCTCATTGTTATCACCAATTGGGTTACTTTTTTTTTCATTCAGTTACTAGAGAGAGGCTATTTTGTAATGTGAAGATTACCAAATATTATAACAGCAGAAGAAGAGATAATTACAATTAAGAAAATCCATTGAGAAGCTGTGGTATTAAATTTGCTGTGCTGTGGCCTTTACTTAACTCTCTTGTGTCTTCTTACAGCCAGAATTATTCTCTGCAAAAGTTATTCTTAATTAGTTTCTTAATCAGGAATTTCTAAATTGTAGATAATCACGTATGCTTTCTATTTATTTAGACGAAAATGTAATAAAGTTTTTAGAACACCCACTTTACTCCTGCCCCCCAGGTAAAAACTGGTTATCTACTCAATATCCACAATTATGAATACATTATTTAAAATAATAAACTTGACTTAATTGTAAGCAAAAAGGCATGAATATGTTGCTGTGAATATTACTGTTTTTTAATTTGTAATATTGTTTAATCTAGTATCACTTGTAAGTACTCTCATATAATTGTGAGATGGCTCCTAAGAATTTGAAAATGAGGAAAAAGGAATTCCAGCTGAGAGTTCATTAAATCATCTGTTAATGAGTTCATGAAAAGCCCCAGAGGGGATAAAAAGAGATGTAGGGCAATTATTCTTTGATCATATTAACATATCTATAGAAAGCACATATTAATCTTCAAAAGCAGGTGGTAGGCTGGTCATCTTATGAAAATAGAAAAAGATAATAGAGACTCTGAGAACATCTTCATAGTGCTCCCTTAGAGACCCTCACATCAGTAGATCTTACATGCCTTTTAGCCTATATCATGGGATAGACAAGGAAGATTGCTTTTTTAATTTTTAAATTGCTGTTTTATTCATTTTGTGGTCATGTCTGTATGTTTTTGAACACATGTGAGTGCCATGTTTTCTGAGAATCAGTAATTATTTTTCTATCATGAGTACCAGAATCAAAGGTAGATCATTAGGCTTGATTCAAGTACCCTTATGTGTTCAGCTTTGCTGCTGGCCCTAGGCAAGCCTGTTGGAGGATGGCTAAATGTCCTTGTGCTTCCAAGTTCATACAGTTGATGTTAATCCTGCAACTGTTTTATTGTCCGTGCCAAAGATCTTGAGTAACCCTTATCCTCATGATGTTCTTCTCTACTTAAAACCATTGTGATTTGTCTAGTAATTGTCTCACACACGTTCTCACTAACTCTTTATGACACTTGGGGTGAGCTAGACTATCATCAGGCTACTATAGCTTTATGAAAATACCCTTTCTGTTTAAAGTTACTATTTGTAGACTTCACTCATCACTCCATATCTACCCATCTTTCCAAGGGAATATTTTCTAATATTTTATTTTTATAATTTTCCTCACTGAGAAAATTCTTCAATTTCTCTCTTGATGCTAATATCAATACTCCAAGAAATTTCCTGTCATGGAACATATCCTCCATGGAATTCTCATGCTAATACACCTGAGCAAATATTTTTTCATGTTCATACATAATGATATACTTTATTGCATTTATAGAATGGAATTCAGTATTCTTTTTATTACTTTTGGTTAGATGTACTTATCTATTACTTCCTTAAAACTTATGAATAATGTTATACTTTATACTTTATGTTTCCATCATATTCTTATTCACTATATCAAAAAGAATTTTGGGAGCTAGTGTTTTTGAGGAAAAAAAAAACTTAGAGAAAAGGAAAAAATATGAAGAATGTTATAATTCCTTGATATGATTTGAGATATTTACATTTAACCACTTAAAATCCATTCATTTTCCCTCCCTCTCTCTCTGCCTTTCTCTGTTTCTCTCTTTCCCTCTCCCCATCTTTCCTCCACCAAAACTATATTTGTATACCTTACCCCTTGTTTTATATCTAGTCATATATATTTGATTAATTCTTATGTAATTGCTCTATTTATGATTTATGGTATCTAGAATTACACGATTATGTTTTTTTTTTTTGCACCGGTGAATTTGCTCATTGGGTACAGTCAAGGGAATATCCTGAGTGACTTCCGTAGGTCCCACATTGTGAAAGAAAAGAACAAATTCCCAGAAAATTTTCTATTACCTTCATACATATGTGTCACCCACATACAACAAATTAATTTAAAAATTGAAGTTACAAAGAAAACCATTTTTAAGATAACATCTTATCTTATGGGTAGAAATTTTTAAATAATGTCCATGGTAATAATCATATTTATTTGGTCATTAATTAATTAAAATAAATGTTTCCTCTAAAATATTCTATAAATTATATGAATTTTATTTAATAAAAGTTATGGAAAAGTATAAATAATATTTATCCTTTTGTAATATTTTTATCATCTTTAGATTTCTTGGACTAGAGATAGAGATGGATTTCTGATACACTTCTCCATGTGTGTTAAAGAGGGGAAAATGGTGTTTTCAATTATGTAAGAATTAATATTTGCTAAGTCTTCCCAGTATCTTAATGAATTATTATCATTAAGCAGTTGATAAGAGGATTAGAGAGTCATTGAAGGAAGCAAAACGTTTATTTTTTCCCACTTATTTGGCTACTGGTTGTATTTTGAAGAGAATCTTGAAATCTACTCCATTTGAACCTTGGAGTAGAACTTACTGAGCACATACTATGAGCACGGTCATTATGGACTGGGGCTACACTGGCCAAAGGCCCCAGACTAGATGGTGCAGACGGCACACATAAATATTCTCAGTGTCTAGAAACTGGAGGTCTGAGCTCAGGGGACAAAATGCTTGGGTTCTGGTGGAGGCCCCTTCCTAGCTCAAAAGGTGGTTGCTGAGATGCAAAGCCTTTTCTTGGTTCATCTAATCATTCTCTTTTTAAAAACCTGTCCTTTGTTAAAGAAATGTTAATATCAAAGCAGAAGACCCTAATCTTATGATTACCTAGAATAAGTCTAACTCCAAATGTCCTCGTTCTCAATATAAACGTGAATCTTACATCTTAAATATATGAATTTTAATAGGACAGGAGCAATGATTCTGGAAATGGACTGTGATTATTTGTGTAAATGTGGTAACTGTTTTGCAAATGTAGTCGGCCTGAGGTGTCCTCTACAAATCAGATGTTGATGTTGGAGGGGAACAAAGATAATAATGGAAAGCAGAAGTCAGTGAGGTAGTGTGTATTATCACTGAAACACTAAGAATAATGTAGCACACCTTCTTCAATTCAGTAGTTGTCTGTGAAGACTTCCAGACCTCACTGAATGCATGTGACTGAACAGTGGTTTTCAGATTGAAGCTACGAACTGTGTTACTGCATATCTCTTCCATCGGTAGACTCTACACTGTTATGGCCGATTTTAGTTTTTGTGGCAATTATTACTGTGTAAAATTGGGGAAAATGGAGAGCAACACTGCAAATTAATGAATGAGAGGCAGGAAAACTAAAGAATTGCCAAGCAATTGATGTGAATTGAAGGAAAGTGGGTTTTTGTTTCAGTATGCATTTTGTTTCTTTGTGTCAAGTTTTTGTAATATAAGAATACGGAACTTCTGGATAATTTATGTTATTATCAATTCTTATTTCTAAAATCAAGCTATACCATCCTTAGTTAACAAGATGAAGTGTGCTAATAACTTCTATAATACAAAGGAATACTTGATTTTAAGGACCTTTCAACTCTATATTCTAAAGTAAGATACTCTCTTAAGAGGTGTCCCTGGCTGGCACAAATGGTTTTAAGTCACAAACTATACAGGGCACAAAAAGCCCTGAATGAGTGTATTGTTGACATGGTCATGTCCTGGTCCTGGACACTAGCCTCAGACCCATGAGGAAGTGGCAAAGCCTTCCCCAGTGGAGGCTCAGCTGAATGGCAAAGACTACTGTTCCAGGTCTTGTTGATGATAGTGTGTACAGAAACCAGGCCACAGTAGCTTCCTTCCTCTGGATAGTAATGTCCTGTAGATCTCACTTTTATGAAGACTTTGCATGTGGAGCATTTGCATACCTCAAGCTTCTGTGATGTTGTAATTTCTCTGTCAAAGAGCCAGTCTGTTCAATCCTTGGTCCTCTGTATATGTGTGTGTGTGTGTTGGTCCTTTTTTCCTTCACTTCAATGCCCCAGTAAGATCCATGCCGAAGTAGTGCTGAATGCAGCAGCAGATCAACTTTAAAGGCAATACAATTAAAATTTATATCAAATTAAAGTACTCCAGATCTTGTCTCTAAATTGTGCAAGGAACAGCTGGTATAATTGTATTCTCAGTTCAACAGACAAAACCCAGTTTACTTCTCTTGCTCATTTTCAATTAGTTAAACTCACATTAGTTAATGATACGGCAAATTAGAGCATGCATTTGTACACAGAAACCCAGTACTGCAAGACCAGTTAACATAAATCTTGAATATCATAATTATAATTCCCTAAATATACTTGGAAGGATATTTACTGTGAGTACTAGAGAAAAAGGAAGTTTTTAAACAAAGTTTGACCGTACTTACTTTCTTATCTCCAAATCTGTGAGAACCACTGATGTGCCTTAGCATCCTCTGATTACTGATGCAATGCCACCTGCTGTGCAGACAGGACCTACACTACACATCAGCAGCCCCGTTCACACCCTGCCCACCACAGTCACACTCCCATGACAGGGAGTTAGCAGATGTTCATTCTGCTTGTGTGAATGAAATAAATTGTGGATCCAACTTTCAATTCATGGAGTTAAGTTTGAAGAACAAAACGTTGATATTTGGGTAATGGTTCATAATTGTGCCAGTGTCTCTGAAATTTATAGGAATAGAGCCAGGTTGAATGGGGTTTTCGCATTATTGGGTCTACAAATTCTTACAGTGTACATCTAGATTTTCTTTTATTTTATACAGAACTTTACATGATAGTTTCACTTAATTCTTAATAACTGCATGTCATGAATAAATCGATCATTGCTAAATTTTAAAAATTCAAGTGAATAATGTGTAGTTACTTTTACCTTAGGCCTTTTTTTTAACCTCCTAATATATTAGAAGCTTGTTCCATATGCATAGCAGTATGAAGGTATATTTTAGAGAGAATGAATATGTTTTAGAAAAATGATAAAAATGTCTTTAGCTCCAATAAGGAGGGGTTTTGAATGGGAAAATAATCTGTGTGGGGGGTGATCATCTTGAAAACCTTCTCAAAAAAAGAATATATTTTTCAATGAAAGGAATATGTCTTTTAATATATGCCTCCTGAAACCCTCTTAACACAACTAATAAACAACTCACTAAGTGTATGTAGCTTATTCAGCTGTGTAAAAGTTCAACTGTGTTTTCTCTTTAACAATAAACTTTAAATTAACCCATTAAAATTTGGAACACTCTGAAATACTGTCCAATGACTCCAGTCCCTGTATTTGGGATGGGGAGGCAGGCACATGTAGAGTCAACACGTGCCATAAAGAGAGCTCCAAGCAACAAAGGGGCACACACAAAAAAGACATTCTCTCAAAATAGACTACACAAATCTAAATGAACTAAATGTAACATAAACCTTCTGGACATGATAAGGCCAGTGGGTTCACACTAGTTCAAGCTAGTCAACTTTCAGGTAGGGATGGGTAGGGGCTGATGGGGCCCAATCCTAACTGAAGAACTAGTGGCTGTTGATGGCTGCCAAGGGAGGAAATGTCAGTTTCATTCAGAGGTTTGGTCACTGGTAGATACTCCATGACCCTTCCATCTTGCACAGAGGACTGCACTGACTAAATTCAGTGGTATTTTATAAAAAAATTGATCTTAAACTTGAGAGGCAAATTTGGGGTGGGAACTTGTAGGAGGAGTAGGGGCGACAGAATAACTGGGTGTCTGGTGTTAGGGTTTTACTGCTGTGAACAAACACTATGACCAAGGCAACTCTTATAAGGACAGCATTTAATTGGGGCTGGCTTACAGGTTCAGAGGTTCAGTTCATATTTATCAAAGTGGGAACATGGCAGCATCCAGGGAGGCATGGTGCAGGCAGAGCTGAGAGTTCTACATCTTCATCTGAAGGTGGCTAGTAGAAGACTTACTTCCAGGAAGGTAGGATGAGGGTCTTAAGTCAACCCCCACAGTGACATACCTACTCCAACAACGCCACATCTCCTAATATTGCCACTCCCTGGACAAAGCATATACAAACTTTCACACTGGGGGTGAATACAACAACAACAACAACAATAATATAATACACATATATGAACTTCTCAAAGAATAAAATAAAAATATTATTTGTAAAAAATGTTTAATTGCAGCATCTTAGTCACATTTATTTCATCATCTTAGCATGCTACAATAGCTTTTATTCATTCTCAAAAATATTTTTACAGTGCAACATTATAACTGCCTATTTTAACTCATCCAGATATCTTATAAATATGAAGTGTCTTACTATAATTACCATGCTATTCTCAAAACTCTGTATCAAAATCTCCTTGATATTTTAGCTGTTACCTGTTTATTTATACATATATTTATTATATACATAATTTAATAGTAGCCATCCCACTGTTAAACAATTTGGATACTATAAATAAAGCTTCTGTGAACATGGGTACATAATTGTTTCTGTAGATCCCAACATTTATTTATTTGAATATATATATACTCAAAAATGTAATTGTTTGGCCACCAAAATTTTATGCTTAGTTTCTGTGGTGTTATGACATAATTTTGAGCATGTTTAGAATTTTTGACAGTGCTATCCTAATGTATGGGATAGTACAAATTATATTACGACATGTATTACATGTAATTTTTATTACATCATGTGCATTATTTACAGAAAGTTTCAGTGATATGATATATATATATATATGTGTGTGTATGTGTGTATCATATAATATATATATAACTATGTAGGTGGAGCTAAGTTGGGAGGAGAAAGAAGACGAAGAGGAAAAAAAGAGGAGGAGTAAGGGGAGGGGGAAAGAGAGAGATGTAGGAAGATGAAGACCCACACAGGTAAGGAGAACAGTCCTGGGTAACAACTTATATTTAGGTTTGCTAATTGGGAAACACCTCTAATTGTATGGGCATATGTTATTGAGCATTACCAAACATATAAAGCCTTTGGTTAATATTTACACATTAGAGTCTTACTTCTTACTGGGACCGCATAGATGGCAGGATGGTCTGGGCACAGCCTAGCCTTGTAGAGACAGCATGGAAGATTGGCAGAGACATCTACCACACTAGTGTCTTGTGGGTGGCAGGGCCTGTGTCTCTGGCTGCCTTAACTGCTGCAGCAGTGAGAACACACCTCCACTGCTCACTCATGGCCTCAGGCCTAGCCTAGTTGGGAAAACGGCAGCTCTGGCTCAGTATTTAATAGAAGATTAGGTGCTGCCATTTCAAATAATTACTTCAACATAACTATATATAATTATGTGTGTGTATGTATGTATGTATATATGTATGTATATATATTCAGTTGCTGAGTCCTGCTTGGCCATGGCACGGATGGAATGACATGGTTCCTGTGCCTGAAACAGAGCCAGCGAGGCATGGGCCTCAATGAGTGTTGATGGTTGCTGTGGGTATGTGGCTTGTTTGTATAATAAAGTACATATTTTTTACATTTCTCCTGTGATGAATGTCACTGACCAAGGTCAGTGACTCCATGATAATCAGAGACAGCAGGAATCTCAGAGGATGTGGTATGTATAATGTCACAGCAAAATGGTAGAATACTATGACCTTCAGGACAGTCCTTAAAGCTGTGGGAAAGAAAGCTGAAAACATGACTTCATAAAATATGTAATTTCTCAACTATGCAAAATATAAGGATGCAGTATGAATCATCCGAGGGTCTTTGCAGACCTAGAAAAAGCAGCAAGAACTGCACTATGAGCCAGTTTGTCAGAAAGATGTAGGGGCAGGCAGATAAAAGGACAAATAGATTCCTGAATTCAGGTTCAGCCTGGCACAGAGGGAGTTTAGGTCCAGGCTCAGGTATGGTAGAAATGATCATTTCAGGACTGGGCCTCCCAGCTATATTACAGTCTGTGCCTATGCTTGTTGTGTCTTTGTAAGAATCAAAGGTTTGTGATCACAGGATGATGATTCATGGGACAATCAAAACAGAACCTAGGGTAATGACTGAATGGATATGTAAATAAAAAAACCTAGGCTTTTGATCTGCAGGAGATGGCTATCCAGAAGTTTTTAGAATAGCAAGAGAAAGCTATCTAGAGCAGAATACAGAGAGAGGCAAACTGGAAAGCTGTCAAGCAAAACATAGGCTATCAGCTTGTAACCCAAGATTTGACTTCAAGGTGTTCATTTCACTGCTCCCAGACAGCCCTTCTCTCAGAAACCTTCTCCAAGCTGAGGCTAGTTTTTGGCATTGAGTCTATAATTGTCAGGTTGTATTAGCAAATAAACTTATCTCCCATAAAGATTAATTGATATGTGTCTTTTGTGATTACATGAGGCCTTTAATTGAGTTATAAGGCACAACTATGAAGAGAGAAGGCTAAATTAATTCATTGAGTGGATCAGTATGGAAAGGACAATGCTAAAGAGTAATATTAAGGAACAAATGTTATTTTGTTCCCAAATTTCTAACAGTTCTCTACAGCAATATTCAATTAAACAAAAAGACTGCAAATATTTCATGTTTGTGTATCATATATAAAAATATCATATCTGTCTTTGAAGTGCAAAAGCAAATGTAGAGTATATATGAACAGACAGTTCTATCTGAGCATTCGTGAAACTAAACTTGAAATATCAATGAGGGCAGGGTTGGTCAGTAAGCTAAGCATCAGTGAATTACTTAAAATCATTGGTTGGTCACATTTCTTACACTGTTAAGGATACCATGTAAATGATAAATCTATGTTGCGTATGAGACAGATTAACTTTTATGTCATCAAATTTATTTCTTGCCTGAGTCTAATTCGCTTAAACTGTTTTCAGAATATCTATATATATATATTGCTAGTCAAAAAACAAATAGAAGGTCTGTGTTGGAAGCAGAAGTAAGCTCATCAATGCCTTTTTACTATGATTGCTTTAAAATAGACAAACTAGATGACCATGATTTAGTGCTGATTTAAGGAACCCGAGCTCCTCATATCTTACCTATGATTTTAGCAAACATCTTATATAAAAAGTATATAGAAAACAGTTTTTTAAATGACGTTACACTTGTACTTATTTTCAAACATTAATGACTTTAATAAGCCTACATTTATACCTTTGTAGGATATAATGTTTTATTTTTAAGTCATTCTTTAGTAAATAAGTACAAACTTGATTCCACAGTCAAAAAATAAAACACATGGACAAATTAAAATTACAAAATAAATGAGAATTAAAATTTCTCATTTGTGAAACTTTATTTGCAGATATATACATATGTATATATATGTATATATATATCAGAAATATACTAGAAATATTAGAATTATGCACATATGTCTATGATTATCTTTGTGTCTAGGACTTAATAAAGCCTTCTTAACTTTTTACATTTTCTTTTCTCTAACTCTATTCCTCATCACAGATTTTAACAATTACCTTTCCCTACTTCACTCAACTTTTAGTTCATTGAGAATTTGATACATCTCTAATATCTGTTGGGATCAAATCAACTCATCACTCTCCTCTTTTAAACTCACCAAATACACTTATTAATCCAGTATGTGCATGGTTTTAGGGTAATCTGCAGGAACATGGCTAGTCTATCAGAAGCCAAAGAACATTGACTTTACCTTAAGATCTGCACAATGACAAGCTATCACAATATTCTATTATGGGTGGAAAAGGGACTCAGAAAGCCCTACCCTAGAAGAGAAGCTAGGACAGGCAATTACCATCTTAGCCACTGAGGAATAAAGGCTGTTACTGTTAGAGCATAGGGATGTGACATTTGAAACATTTGATAGTATATCTTATACTTCTATATAAGCTTATTAATCATTTCAATATTTAAGCCAGATAAGGCCATCTTGGTTGTGAAAATGTGTATGAAATGTGTTGCTATATGAAATATGTTGCTACTGAGTTAGTAAAACCAGGGCTCATTTGAATAAAGCATAAATAGTAAACAAAATTAGATAATTAATAGAATTTGTGATATTCCTAAGTATGATGTAATATGATAGGTAACAATGGATATCTAGAAAACATATGTAAGTTTAATAGCTCTGACCTGCTTTGAAATACAGTCAATTAAAGGTTGATGTATTATTTTTTGTTTTCTTTTCTTTTGGACTAAAGTTTGGCTTTTTATTTCTTACAAAGCATAACAAAAAGCAGAGTGAATTAAAAACATGAATGCATAATATATTAGGAAAAATTGTATATACTATTATGTTAGTATAATAAATAGTAAAAATTACTTATTACTATAATAGAAAAATATTAGAATTTTATATGTTTGTTTTTCTCTGGTATTTACTGTAGGAATATTTGGTTATCATAGTTCTTTAGGATATGTTAAGTCAAAGTTTCATTTGTTTCTTTAAAAAACAAAGAAATCCATCTAACATATTTTGGTAACTATATAACGAGAATTTTTTTATAACATTCTGGGCTATATTAGAAAATCAAAAAACCTTGGAAATTACTAAATATTAGTCTAGAAGTTGATTCAGCTATAAAGTTTTTGACTATAAGATAGAGATAGAAAAGTATTAGGCTATTGGTGGTAAATAGAACTCACATTTCAGATTATAGGTTTTTTCCCCCTCAGAAATAGAAATTTCATTGTGAAATAAGACAGAAGGAAAAATTATGAAGGCAACATAACCATAAAACTATTTTCATTTTATGATACTTATTTCTGTTGATTAGATTTTCATAAAGTTCTGATATGAAGTCAAAAGGTTATATGTAAAGTGTATAAATTCAAATGGCATGAGCATATGTGCATCTAACATTTGCTCCTGACTTTATAAGCTCATGACCATGTGATAATATAAAATGCATCGATTTTATATTATCTGATTTTAAGGTTTTAAAAGTCTTACTAATATCAACACTGTTCAGTAGTCTAGAAACTCATATGAGACTGAGGACAATCTGTTATCTATGGGACTGCTTTAAACTCATACTTCTCCTATATAGGGGAACATATCAGTATTACAAAATGGAGAATGGATATATATAAGGAAAGATTATGTCAAACCATCTTTACATGTAGTATACAGAGATCTCAGTTACATGATCTGGTATCCATTGAGAAGCCATTAACCTAAAGATCATTTGAATAAAGCATACATCACTCCACAACTAAGCATTGCTCACAGCTTTCTCAGTAGGTGACCTATTTCTATGTTCTGGTACCTCCTGAGGTATTCATTATAATTTTGGCTTCATTTTTAAAGCTGTGCAAATAGACCTCTCCCCAAAAAAGGTTGATTTGGGGAATCTGACACTGCTATTCATTGAACAATTTTAACAGCTTTCATGAACCTTATGGTCACCCTACAATTCATATGTTCTTCAAGATTTTAACCAACATAAACATAAATGATCTCAGATTTTGATGTCTGCTTAAGATGTGGCCTGAATCCTTTGCAACATATGTGGCTTCATAGTCTCTTCATATTTGAATATGAAAAAATCTTCCTAAACAGTGATGTTTTTTATCAGAACAACATAATAGTTCTTTTGATGTGTTCTACTTTTAAATAAATGCTTTATAAAATGGTTTTACCAGAGACTTCTATAGGCTGGGTCTTCATTTCAAAGTACTTATTGTTCTACAGAGAAACTTATGATTTCTGTTTTATATACATTTAACAATTATAGTCACTCTGTTTATATTTACTCTCTCCAGCTTAACAGGATTTATACCCCGTTCAACCCCAGTTGTATAGTTTCAAATATCTTTTGCCACCCTTCCTGTACATTCACTGTAAATCTGGCCAAATGTAGTGAACAGTTACCATGACACAGCCTGGATATCTTGAAATCTCTGCTGCTAATTGAATTAATGTATTTTCTTGAGTTTAACTTTACTCAGACTTTTAGGACACAAAATATAGACAAATTGCCCTAATATAACATGAGTAACCTATAGCTCAAATCTTAACAGAATCCCTTATCCTCTTTATCCTCTTATGAGACCTCATGAACATAAGCTTTATATGTTGTTCCCAGAAAGCTTATCATCACACCTCCCACCAGAATGGTTAAACAGCTATGTTCATGATGGTGTAGAATTTCCATCACTCATAGTTCCACGCTCTGCCACATTCTATCCACTGTCCACCTTCAGAGGACTAAGGTTTACTATAACAGTGACTCTACTCAAGATACCAATTTTCTAAATTTCTTGATTTATTTTTTTAATTATATATATATATTTATTTTTTCCATCTGCTTTTATACCATTAATTGCATGCAAGTATTCAGGTCAGTTTTACATTGAGGATCTAGCAATACAATAGATGCAAATAGTCAAGAAACAAGCAATACAATAAACACAAATAATCAAAGAACAAGCAAGGCAATAAACATAGTCCTATGATCACTCCCATGATCACTGTTTCTAAGGGCTTATTAGGATGACCAAAATATCTGAGCCTACTTCCCTGTCCTAGCCCAAAGTCATTTCTATATCTGAAGCCTACTTCTTTGTTCTAGCCTAATATTTAGATTCCTGCCTGACATTACTTCTTTGTTCTAGCCTAAGATTTAGATTTCTGCCTGAGAATACTTCTTTCTTCTAACCTAATGTCAGATTCCTGCCTGAAACCCAATTTTTTGTCCTTGGCGAATATCAGATTTCTTCCAAGAAGTTCCAAAAGCTCTCCACATCTTCCCCTTTTTATTTCTCAAACAAGATTAAGCCTATCTTAGGTCATTCTGACAAGAATGCCTTCTTTACCCATCTTATACTATGCATTATCAAAAGTAATGCACTTCTTTCTTAGTCCGTTAAGGCTCTGTGCAGAATCTTACCCATACTTGGCTTGCCAGACTGTTAAATTAATAACTCTCTTTGTTGCTCCATTTTCAGGTTCAAGCCATGTACTTTGGCTGCCAACATGTTGATGTGGTTAAAGACATGCTTTAACATGATAGGCAGGAATCAAAGAATCCCCAGGACAAGCTATATATGCAATTCTTAAAGCTTGGCCAAAATGGAAATACTGACCTAGGCCATGGATAATTTTATCAGCAGTATCTGCACCATCAATGCTCAGCAGAGAAAAATTCTTCAAATTCCACTAAGCTAAGTTAAAACTTCCAGAGAGACATTGGAATTATGCCATATCCCCCGCAAGTGTCTTTAAACTTTTCCTAATTATAATGACAATCATTGTAAATTTTAGAAGTAGCACAACTCCATTTGTATTTGGCATGACACTGGAGATGGCTCCTTACTCTTAAACTCTGAACCTTTTTCTAAAAACTTGAGTAGGATAAAGAGCATCAATCTGTTGTTAAAATTTTCTATCTAAATCTTCTTGTATGCTCAACACATTAGTAACATTTTTTTTGAGAAACGATTAACAAAATTAGCTGTCTTAACTTCTTGCATCAAAGCAATTTCAGAAGCAATGGTTCTAGCAATTAATGTAATTTAAACTGTTATATCAGCAATAATCAAGCCACTTCCCTCTTGCTTCTGCTTAAAGCCTGACTCACTTCTTCCAGTACTTGAAAGCTTTTTTCAGAATACCAAGTCCTGTAATACTCAGGGCAATAAAACAAAAACTGTTTGATAGACCACTATAACAGACATGCCATGTTTCAACATACTTACACAATTAGAATGTGTACAATCAATAAAACTTACATTAAATACTGTAGAAGAAACAAAAGTAATTTCAGCATGACAATTAAAAGAGCTTTAGCACATGCACTAACACTTGTTTAAAATACAGATCCTGTTCCAACTTTATTTCTTGCTAACATAACATCATAGAGAACTGCAGCTAACTCCCAAATATGTCTCTGAAAATGTCCCAAACTAGCCTTCCAAATAAAGACTGTTACTTCTAATATTGGATTGATTTTTGTACCAGTTTATGATTGAGACCAAATAACTGGTCACATTTAAGAAAACTACAAGAATCATTATAACTTCTTTTGATTCTCTGTCCCACAAGGTCTAAAAACTTGAGGCAAGGTGGCTTGTCCCATCTGGGATATAGGGAAGCAAACTTGGTCAGGAACATATATATGTTCGATAATACAGCTTCCCAGTCAGTATTGTCAGGCACTCAGCAAGCTCACAGGTCATCATCATTTTTTTGTCCCAGTATCAGCATGTTTCACCATTCACTCTGGCAGCCACCATACTCCTTCACCACCTTGCAGAAAAAATAAAGTTATGCCCTCTTCCCCATATTAAATACCTAACAAGATCATGCCATATGTCTGTAAGTAGATCCTTCTTTTCACCTAGGCATAAATATTCCTAGTTGTAGGGTGCCATAGACACTCAGCAGAAAGTTTCTTGGCATCCAAGTTTTTAAAAATTTAAGATAAAAAGAACATGATTTAAATAAATTTGTGCTGTATGGGGATATACCTCCCCCTTTTTTATTTTATGAAGCTATTGTTTTAAGGTTCCATGGGCCTGTTCCACAATACTTGTTCTTGAGGATTGTAAGGAATCTCAGTGATATCGGTAATATTAAATTGTTGACAAAAAGTATCAAATGCTCAACTGTAATAGCCAGTTCCATTATCAGTTTTAATCTCATCTGGAACAGCCAGCATAGAAAAACAATGTAGGCAATAACTAATTACATTTTTAGTTGCTTCTCCTGTTAAAGCAGTTGCAACTAGGAAGCCTGAGAGGGTTTCAATAGTCACATGTACATATTTTAATTGTCCAAAATCAGAAATATGAGTAAGATCCATTCCATATAATTGATTAGGTAGGAGTCCTCGAGGATTGACGCCATTATGTGGTACAGGTAGAAACTGAGGACATTCAGGACAAGGCTTTACAATTTGACCTGCACTTACTCTAGAAGTATCAGATTGCTATCTCAAGCTATTACTATTTTGATGATGTAAAGAATGAGATTGTTTGGCTGACTGTTCCTATGTAAGGCCTATAAGCTGTCTGGTATACAAATCTGCGGTGGCATTGCCCTAAGAAGTCCAAGCAATACAGTATGAGCTCTTAACTGTTTTGTAAAGTTAAGGAAGAGTATATTCTCTTAAATTTAGTTGCATTTGCATAAGTAATTGCAAAATTTGAAAATTAGCAGTATCTAAAACAGGAATGGTTTCACAAAATTGTAAACCATGAGCTATTGGTTTACAATATATAGCTATATTGGCTACCAGTATGCAAATTAAAACCTTGATTTTTTTCAGCATTTTTTAATTAAATATTTTATTTATTTACATTTCAGATGTCATACCTTTCCCTATTTCCCCCCAAACCCCTATCCCAATGCCCCTCCTCCTGTTTTTATGAGAGTGTGCCCCCACCCATTTACCCATTCCTGCCTACCCACCCTCACATTCCCCCACACTGAGGCATCCAGCCTTGACAGGACCAAGGGCCTCCTCTGTCACTGATGCCCTACAAGGCCATCCTCCACTAGATATACACCTGGAGCCATGGGTTCCTTCATGTATGTTCCCAGGCTAGCTCCCAGACCCTGGGAGCTCTGGTTGGTTGATATTGTCACTCTCCCCATGGGGCCACAAACCACTTGAACTCCTTCAGTCCTCTTTCTAACTCTTCCACTGGGGACCCCATGATCAATTCAATGGTTAGCTGCAAGCATCCACTTCTATATATGTCAGACTGCCCCATGTGGGACAGTTTCAGGGCAGCCCCTTCTTCTGTCTCTGTTCCACACATCATCCCTCGATTTCCTCCCATGAGTATTTTGTTAATCCTTCTAAGAAAGACTGAAGCATGTCCACTTTTGTCTTCCTTCTTCTTGAGCTTCATGTGGTCTTTGAAATCAATCTTGGATATTCCTAGCTTTTGGGTGGTGCAGTGGTTCATACTGGATGGATTGACCCACAGCCAGAAGATGAGAGGGGGAAAGCTCCTGTGGTGTCCTGCAGGGAGAGGGCTCTTGGTCATGGCAACTAGCTTGGCTGGGTCTCTGTGGCTGGAATGTAGAGAGTTTGTTGGTGGGAGGTTAGAAGGCAGCTCCATAGTTGAAGACTGTCTCCATGGTTCCCCATGGTGGGCCCCAAAGAGGAAAGGTAGTCCATGGTCTTAAAATGTTTATTGGCATGGCAAAAAAATAGATGAAGCTATACCCTGTATTCTCAGGGCAGGCCTGAGGTTAAATACCTTTTGCAAGGAGGAGAGTCTGGGAATGAAGGCTTAATTGGCTACATCCTCTGGCCTTTAGGTATCTCATTAATACAGAAAGGTCTTGAGGCTCTGTGGCCTGTGTCATGCCCTCTACCTGTGCTATGTGACTGATAGGCACAAAACTCTCAGTGGAGGGGGATGTAGAGGACTGTAACTATGTGAAAGGAACCAGGGGGCCCAGGAGCAAGGCCAAATTCCTAAGGTCCCTGAGGGTCTCTGGGGTTCAAAGCCTCCTTGATAAGGTACCCAGCTGCCTCTCACAGCCCTCCACCCCACATTCCCCAGAAGTTTTTTTTGTTGTTGAGAAAAGTTTTCACTATCCTGTGTTTTTTGTTATTCCAAATGAATTTGCAAATTGCTCTTTTTAACTCTATAAAAGATTGAGTTAGAATTTTGATGGGGATTGCATTGAATCTGTATATTGCAGTTTGTAAAATGGTCATTTTTACCATATTAATGCTGCCAACTCATGAGCATGGGAGGTCTTTCCATCTTCTGAGATCTTCAATTTCTTTCTTCAGGGACTAGAAATTCTTGTCATACAGATCTTTCACTTGCTTGGTCAGGTTCACACCAAGGTATTTTATATTATTTGTGACTATTGTGAAGGATATTGTTTCCCTAATTTCTTTCTCAACCTGTTTACCCTTTGAATAGAGGAAGACTACTGATTTGTTTGAGTTAATATTATATCCAGCCACTTTGCTAAAGTTATAAGCTTTAGGAATTCTCTGGTGGAAATTTTGGTGTCACTTAAGTATACTATTATATCATCTGCAAATATTTACTTCTTACTGTCTTGTTGACCTTCTTTTGTTGCCTAATTCCTCTGTCTAGAACTTTAAGAACTATATTGAATACGTAGGGAGAAAGTGGGCAGCCTTGTCTAGTCCCTGAGTTTAGTGGGATTGCTTCAAGTTTCTCTCTATTTAGCTTGATGTTGGCTACTGGTTTGATGTCTATTGCTTTTACTATGTGTAGGTATGGGCATTGAATTCCTGATCTTTTCAGAACCTTTACCATGAAGGGGTGTTGAATTTTGTCAAATGCTTTCTCAGCATCTAGTGAAATGATTATGTGTGGTTTTTCCCTTCGGGTTTGTTTATATAGTGGATTACATTAATGGATTTCTATATATTAAACCACCCCTTCATTCCTGGGATAAAGGATGATTGGGATACTTGATCATGATGGTGATTGTTTTGGTGTATTCTTGGATTCGGTTTGTGAAAATTTTATAGAGTATTTTAGCATCAATATACATAAGGATGATTGGTCTGAAGTTCCCTTCCTTTTTTTTTTTTTTTTTTTTTTTGGTGTGGTTTAGGTATAAGCATAATAGGCATAAAAGTGGCTTCATAGAACAAGTAGGGTAGTGTTCCTTCTGTTTCTATTTTATGGAATAGTTTGAAGTGAATTGGTATTAAGTCTTCTTTGAAGGTCTTATAGAATTCTGCAGTAAAGCCATCTGGTCCTGGGCTTTCTTGGGTTGGGAGAATTTTAATGATTTTTGCTATTTCTTTAGGTGTTATGGGACTGTTTACATGGTCTATCTGCTTCTAATTTAACTTTGGTACCTGGTATCTGTCTAGAAAGTTGTCCATTTTATCCAGATTTTCCAGTTTTGTTGAGTATAGGCTTTTGTAGTAGGATGTGATGATTTTTTTGAATTTCCTTAGTTTCTGTTTTTTAAGTCTCCCTTTTGTTTCTGATTTTCTTAATGTGGATGCTGTCTCTGTGCCCTTTGGTTAGTCTGGCTAAGGGTTTATCTATCTTGGTGATTTTCTTAAAGAACCAGCTCCTGTTTTCTTTGTTGTTGTTTTGTTTTTTGTTTTTTGTTTAGTTGTTTGTTTGTTTTTTATTTGTTGTATAGTTCTTTTTGTTTCTACTTGGTTGATTTCAGCCCTGAGTTTTATTATTTTCTGTCATCTACTCCTCTTGGGTGTATTTGCTTCTTTTTGTTGTATAATCAAGTGTGTTGTTAAACTGATAGTGTATGCTCTCTCCAGTTTCTATTTGTAGGCACTTAGAGCTATGAGTTTTCATCTTAACATTGCTTTAATTGTTTCCCATAAGTTTTAGTATGATGTGCCTTAATTGTCATTAAATTCTAAAAAAAGTCTTTAATTTCTTTATTTTGTCTTGATCAAGTTATTATTGAGTAGAGCATTGTTCAGTTTCCACATACATGTGGGCTTTCCATTGTTCTTGTTGTTATTGAAGACCAGTATTGGTCCATGGTGATCTGATAGCATGCATGGGATTATTTCAATTTTCTTGTATCCATTGAGGCCTGTTTTGTGACCAATTATATGGTCAGTTTTGGAGAAGGTACAATGAGGTGCTGAGAAGAAGGTATATTCTTTTGTTTTCGGATGAAATGTTCTATAGATATCAGTTAGATCCATTTGGTTCATAACATCTCTTAGTTTCACTGTGTTTCTGTTTATTTTCTGTCTCCGTGATCTGTCCATTGCTAAGAGTGGGGTGTTAAAGTCTCCCACTATTATTGTGTGAGGTGCAATGTATGTTTTGAGCTTCAGTAAAGATTCTTTTATGAATGCAAATAGGTCCATTTGCATTTGGAGCATAGGTGTTCAGAATTGAGAGTTCATCTTGGTAGATTTTTCCTTTGAGGAGTATGAAGTGTCCATTCTTATCTTTCTTGATAATTTCTGGCTGAAAATCAACTTCATTTGATATTAGAATGGCTACTCCAGCTTGTTTCTTGGGACAATTTTCTTGGAAAATTGTGTCCAGCCTTTTGCTCTGAGGTAGTGTCTGTCATTCTCGCTAGGTACATTTCCTGTATGCACCAAAATGCCTGTTCTGTTTATGTATTCATTGTGTTAGTCTATGTCTTTTTATTAGAGAATTGAGTCCATTGATGTTGAGAGATATTAAGGAAACATGATTGTTACTTCCTATTGTTTTTGTTATTAGGGGTAGAAATATGTTTGTGTGGATATCTTCTTTTGGGTTTGTTGGAAGAAGATTACTTTCTTGCTTTTTTTTAAGGTGTAATTCCCTACTTGTGTTGGAGTTTTCACTATATTATCCTTTGTAGGGCTGAATTTGTGGAAAGATATTGTGTAAATTTGGTTTTGCCATGGAATACCATAGTTTCTCCATCTATGGTAATTGAGAATTTTGCTGGGTATAGTACCCTGGGCTAGCATTTGTGTTCTCTTAGGGTCTGCATGACATCTGTTTAGGATCTTCTGGCCTTTGTAGTATCTGGTGAGAACTCTGGTGTAATTCGATAGGTCTGCATTTACAAGTTACTTGACCTTTTCCCCTTACTGCCTTTAGTATCCTTTCTTTGTTTTGTGCATCTGCTGTTTTGATTATTATGTGACAGGAGAAATTTTGTTTTTGATCTAGTCCATCCTGAGTTCTGTAGGCTTCTTGTATGTTCATGGCCATTTCTTTCTTTAGGTTAGGGAAGTTTTCTTCTATAATTTTGTTGAAGATATTACTGACCCTTTAACTTGGGAATCTTCATTCTTTTCTATACCTGTTATTCTTAGGTATAGTCTTCTCATTGTGTTCTGGATTTCCTGGATGTTTTGGATTAGCAGCTTTACATATTTTGCATTTCTTTCTCCATTGTGTCAATTTTTTTTATCATGTCTTCTGCACCCGAGATTCTCTCTTCTATCTGTTGTATTCTGTTTGTGATGCTTGCATCTATGACCATTTATCTCTTTCCTAGGTTTTCTATTTCCAGGGTTGTCTCTCTTTGGGATTTCTTTATTGTTTCTACTTCCATTTTTTTAGATCCTGGAGGGTTTTGTTCACTTCCTTCACCTGCTTCGTTGTATATTTGTATATTCTTTAAGGAAATTTTGTGTTTCTTCTTTAAGGGCTTCTACCTTTTTACCTGTTTTTTCCTTGTATTATTTTAAGGGACTTATTTATGTCTTTCTTAAAGTTCTCAATTATCATCATGAGATGTGATTTTAAATCAGAATGTTGCTTTTCTGGCATGATAGGATATCCAGGACTTGCTATGGAGGGAGAACTGGGTACTGATGATGCCAAGTAACCTTCTTTTCTGTTGCTTATGTTCTTGGGCTTGCCTTTTGCCATCTGGTTATCTCAAGTGCTACCTGTACTCACTGTCACTGACTGGAGCCTGTCTCTCATTTTATCTTCGTCTTGTCAGAACTCCTTAGAGTCCAGCTGTCTTTGTGATCCTGTGATCCTGAGATTCTGGGTTTAAGAGCTCCTGAGAGTCAGGCTGCCTCTAGGATGCTGAAATCCTGGTGTGACTAAGCTCCTGAGAGCCTGTGATCTTATAATCCTATATTCTTCAGTGTTTTAGAGCTCTTAGGAGTATAGGTTCCTCTGGGTGTTGTGGGACTGGGTGCAGAGCAATGATCCTGGGCATATTAGGGCTCCTGGGAGTCCAGTTTCCTTTGGGTGTTGTGGGATAGGGTGCAGAGTTGGCACTCAAGGTCTGCTCCAGGCACCATCCCTGAGCAGAAGGAACCCTTTCAACGGCCTGGTTGGAGGTTCCTGGGTCCCCAGGCATTATTCCCGTTACTCCCTGTTTGGAACAGGTGTCCTGGCTTCCTTACCTATAATTCTGGGTGTGTTGGAGCTCCTGGGAGTCTAGCCTCTTCTGGGTGTTGTAGAATTGGGTGTTGTAGAATTGCCCACTGTCTGATCAGGGCACTGGTGCAGACTGGAAGGCTTGATTTTTCTTATTACTTTTACTGAACACTTCACATTATGGCACCTAGACTGTATCCATAGTGGCAGGAACTTCCTGCATTACGTATTACAGTGCAGTGCTCTATGAAGCATAAAGAATCTGGGATAAAAGTGAAGTTAAGTTATAATGCTCATGACCTTTGCCTAAAAACTCATTACCTCTGGCATAGCATTGCTTCCTTAGGGCTTCAAAACATCCCAGACAGCACCACCAAGTGAAGACTCATGAGTTAGTCATTATGTTTTATATTTAAGTCATATCAACATATAAAACAGACATATGCAGACATATGTTTGAAATCTTTGCACAGCCTGGGAGAAGTTTTATATTTAATTTATTACTTTTTCATTAATCAATGTAAAGATAAAAATTTTCATGACGCTATGGAGATAGATTGAGAAAAGAACATTAGGAGATTTTAAATTGTGGCTACTATAACAATTTATGCAAGAAAAATTAAAGTGGAATCACATAAAAGTACTACATATATTTATATATATAATATGTAATATTTATTACATCATATATAATAAATATATATAGTAAATTACAGACACACACAAACACACACACATATATATACACACACATATACATACACACATATACATATACACATATATAGTTTTGTACCATATTAGATATGTTCACATAATGGTAGCAGTAGGAAATAACAGGGAGGATGAATATATAACAGGGAGGATGAATATATAAGGACTAGGTACAAGTTGAGAATGTTTTTAACATATCTTTTGACATATGGATAGGAATGATAATTTATGAACAAAGACAAGTTTGGTATGAGATACTTTCTGACATCTTATTTGGGATTCTTATAGCATATTGGTATTATGATCCAATAAATTCCTGGTACTTTATATGTACCAAGTAGATGAAAAGTGTGGATAAAAGAAGCTGGTGCCAGTAACTACAGGATCTAGCAAAAGACCCCAAATCCCTAAACCAATAAGTCTTAAATCTAGTAAGATTTAGTCAATATCTCACCCACAGTAGCTACTGGTAGTAATAGCAATAATATGCATTATCTTTTTCTGAAGTAGCTATATTTTAACATTGAAAAAATGGCAGTCAATCATGTTACTTTGTAGAAATTTCATGAATCCATTGACTTGATAACATTATATATTGAGTTTTCTTATTTACCATAGGTTGAGTGAGCCTACCAAAGCCCAGTGAAAATGTATGATTAACAACTCCACAACATATACATTGAACATGTTCAAATTGTATGCCAAAGGTTATTTTATCAACCCGACATACTCACACCATAGTTTCTAGTTTGTTTTTGTATTTCTGTATCTATTCTTTTGCTATAGCATCAACAATATTTACTTAATAAGTCTTTCTCCATAGTCAGTACAGTCTTGTACAAAACAACAGAAAAAAAGTCACATTATCATTTATGATGACAATGTAATAACATTATATTTTCATGTTGGGTGGTGGGCAGAGACTATACTGTTAAATGCAACTGACACGGGTTTTCATCCCTAAAGAGATTACTTTAGCCATTTGTCATACATGAAGATACACACTTTTAAAAAGTTCTGTGCTTCATATGTATGGGAAGAATGCATAAATCAGGAAAAATATTTTACTTCAAAAATACTACCATAATGTCTTTAAGAACAATTTTTAAAGAAAGTAGCATATATTTTTTATAACATGACAATCAGCTGAAATGAACTGTGAATTTACAGCATTATCACTTTTCAATAAAGTTCTAGAAAAGGAAAAAGAATCAACATCTGCAGGGATTTTCTTCCTATGTGGACTTATTTTGTGGAATCTGTTTATACTTTTTATACCTTTTCTGTTTAGCTAAATATTATGCTATCAAATGTTTCCAGAGTATGTATTAAAACTGGTAGATATGTTAGTCTCTTAAATGAAGATTTTTATTTTACATAATCAGATAACAATGTCACACTCTCTATGGTCATCACAAAAGATAGGCATTTTTATTTTAGTAAATATAAAAATGGTATCATATTTAAATAAGCCTCCATAGTGATCATATGTTCTCTCCAGTTACAGATTCATTGGTTCATAAAATAAAAAATGATAAATTTGCACCAGGACACTAGTCTGTGGTTTCAAGTTACTGTCTTACACAAACATAATGTATTTGAAAATTCTTAAGTATTGTTACACTTGATTCTTTTTCTTCCCAACATTGTAACTGTTAGAAGTCTATTTAGTATGCACAATATGAGTAAATGACACCATTACCTTTCCAAAAAAAATTTAAAAAAGAAGAAACAAATTTAGTATCTTTAAATTTAGTATGCTATTTCTAACTTTTGGGCTAATATCCACTTATCAGTGAGTAAATACCATGTGTGTTCTTTTGTGTTTGGGTTATCTCACTCAGGATGGTATTTTCTAGTTCCACCAATTTACCTAAGAATTTCTCAAATTCATTGTTTTTAATAGCTGAGTAATACTCCATTGTGTAAATGTACCACATTTTTTGTATCCATTCCTCTGTTGAAGGACATCTGGGTTCTTTCCAGCTTCTGGATATTATAAATAAGGCTACTATGAACATAGTGGAGCATATGTCCTTGTTATATGTTGGAGCATCATCTGGGTATATACCCAGGAGTGGTATAGCTGGATCCTCAGGTAATGCTATGTCTAATTTTCTGAGGAACCACCAGACTGATTTCCAGAGTGGTTGTACCAGCTTGCAATCCCACCAACAATGGAGGAGTCTTCCTCTTTCTCCACATTCTCACCAGCATCTACTATCACCTGAGTTTTTGATCTTAGCCATTCTGACTGGTGTGAAGTGGTATCTCAGGGTTGTTTTGATTTGAAATAGCCAAGATTCAACTCATAGACCACATGAAGCTCATGAAGAGAGAAGACCAAGCACGGATGTCTCGGTCCTACTTAGAAGAAGTAACAAAATACTCAAGGAAGCAAATATGGAGACAAAGTGTGGGACAGAAACTGAAGGAGGGGCTGTCTAGAGACTATTCTACCTGGGTATCCATCCTATGTGCAGTCACCAAAGTTAGCTGCTGATTTGGATGTCAGGAAGAGCATGTTGATAGGAGCCTGATATAGCTGTCTCCTTAGAAGTCTGCCAGAGTATGACATAGTCAGAGGCAGATGCTCACAGTTAACCATTGATCTGATCAAGGGGTTCCCAATAGTGGAGTTAGAGAGAAGACTGAAGGAGCTGACAGTATTTGTGGCCCCATGAGGAGAGCAACAATACCAACCAACAAGAGCTCCCCAGGGTCTAAACCTCCAGCCTGGGAGCACATAAAAAGGGACCCATGACTCCATCTGTATATCTAGGGGAGAATGGCCTTGTTGGGCATAGGTGGGAGAGGAGATCCCTGGTCCATGAAGGCTGAACACCCACCGAGTGGGGGTGGAATTTGAGGGTGGGGAGGTGGGAGTGGGGTGTAAGTGGGGGCACATACTCAAAGAAGCAGGAAAAGAGGGAATGGGAAAGGGGGTTCCTGGGTGGTGGGGGGAATGGGGTAAGGGGATAAAATCTGAAATGTAAATATAGTATCCAATAAAAAAAGAAAATAGAAAGAAATATTTTGCAATAAAAATATTTAGCATGTTTCTCTGAAATGCTCAAATCTGCTGTTACAACTATGTACCTTTCTGTTGAAAATGATAGGCATTTTTCTCATCAAATATGCTTTCTGAGTAAGTTCTGTTCTTATAGATAATAGGATGCTAAGAGGATCTGGGGATCCTTTGGAAACTCTTAGCATATTTTTTACATATTCAGCCCAATGTATTCAAGGAAGTGGACAATGAACATTTAAATACAGCCTTGTTGGCCACTGATGATCTCACCCCCCAACTCTGTGTGTGTGTGTGAGTGTGTGTGTGTGTGTTTCTTTCTCTTCTCTTTTTTAAAGCCCTTATTAATTTTGAGATTATAATTTGGTCAAAATATTTCATCCTCTTTCCTCTGTCCAAGCCCTTCCTTATCCCCTCCCCAACTCTCCTTTAAACTCACTGCATCTTTTTTATGTATGAATTGTTATTGCATGCATATGTGTATATGTATAATCCTATATATAACCTGTTCATTCTTTTCAATGTTACTTGTATATATGATTTCAAAGCTGGTGATTTGGCAGCATACCTCCAATGAGTGTGTTCTTCTATGGAAAAGAACTTCTCTCCCCTTCTCTTCATGATTACAAAGAAAATGAACTAAAGTTCTACATGAGTTTGTTTTGGAGATTTATAATTTATCTAGGTTAGAAAGAGAATTATGGTTATCACACTGATGATTATTTTGTTTGTTTATTCATTCACTTATTTCTGAGACAAGATTTTACTCTGTAGCTTGGAACTCTCCATATATCTCAGGATAGCTTTAAATCAGAATAATCCTCTTGTCTCAAGCTCTCAAACACTAAGAATATAGGCAAATGCTCTCACATAGCAAATATTTTTGAAATACTGCTTTTTTTTATATAAGGTCCTAAATCAAACTCGTGTAATCTCTTTTTGAAAGACCATTAAAATGTCTGTCAATAACTTGATCAACTTGAGAAAAAATAATATAGCTCAATTATTGTGAAGTACACTTATTACATTTGGGAGGCTTTTGTTTTGTTGTTGAGATGATGGTGTTGTGACAAAGTGTGTCATCTACTTGGATATTTATTGTACTATAACTTGCCTAATTGGCATTACTTATCAATGCCTGCTATTGTTACCTACATTCTCCCAGTAACAACTACATGTCCTTAGTGGCTCTTGATCAGACAGCACTACTAATTCCAGGTACTTCACTATTTATTCCAGATTAAATACTAAAGAAGCATCCCTAGTTAAGGAGAGAGAGAAAGAGGGAGAGAGTCAGAGAGACAGAGAGAGACAGAGACAGACCAAGAGAGACAGAGAGAGAGAGAGAGAGAGAGAGAGAGAGAGAGAGAGAGAGAGAGAGAAACAGAGACAAAGACAGAGAGATGGGCATGTTGTTTCAACTCAGTCTACTGTGTTTCTGCAGAAATCAAAAGCTGTTTTTTTTTCCAACACCTTCTAGTATTTAATATGGCAGTCATGGTGGACATAAAAGGTTATAATTGATTAAAGGGAGAGTAAGAGGTGAGAGACTTTCATTATTTTTCTCTGTATATTTTGAAAGGGAGATTGGAACATATTTTTTGGTTAGCATAAGTAAACAGAAAAGCAGTGTGAGCTGCTGTTCAATGTTGGACAAAGAAAAGTGTGAGTTGAAGTCTACATCTAGACTTCAGTGACTTCAGTTAGGCATTCCCTTTAGAAACTTGGGAGAAAATTTCTTCCTCAGTGATAGACTTCTAGTTTGGTTAAGAGAGAAAAAACTCTAAACTTAGAACCTGTCACTCAAATTAGTATATTATGCTTTTTCTCTAGTTAAGGAAGTAGAAGCACTGGTGTGAATCCCAGTAGAATAATGTAATGACACTGGTTGAGAAAGCCTAGTGACAGGCTGGAAGGAGAGCAAAGAGCATGAGAGAACAGGGAAGGGAGGCAGAGAGTCAGAGAGAGACAGAGAGACAGAGACAGAGAGACAAAAAGAGAGACAGAAAGACAAAGAGACAGAGAAAGAGAGAGACAGAGACACACAAAAACATACAGAGAGAGAGAGAGAGAGAGAGAGAGAGAGAGAGAGAGAGAGAGAGAGAAACAGAGAGACAGAGAGACAGAAGATAGTCAGGGAGTGGACAAGTGAGAGGGAGAGAGTGATTGAAACTATATGGAAGGTTTATGAAAAAACTAAACAAAGCATACAGATGTATAGACCACAATAATAAACTTATATTTATCCAAGTTTATAAGTATGATAGGCCTTAACTCTCTTTGCATTTTAGTAGTATAAAATAAAATAAAGAATTTTGTTAAAACAGAGGCAACAAATATGGATACTCCTATTTTTACTTTTATTGTCTATTTAAAATTAATTCACAGGGATGTGTAGGACAGCATTGCAGTGACTTACCCTACTCCCTGGTATAGCATAAACCAACCAACCAAACAAACAAACAAACAAACAAATAACCACCAAATATCTTTAGAATTAAAATGAAAGTATTAGTACTTCTTACAATGAAAATTGTGATTATTTGCTAAACGGATGTTCCAAGAATATAAATAAGACCAACCCACAATGCTAGCTTGAGCCAGTTTCTTCTGGCTAAGCTATTCTTAGGATGTGATTAGCTGCCTTGAAAAGGATTCAATTTCATCCAGCCATTAAATAGCCCCATTTAGTAAATTATTATATCAAGCATATTATTTGCTAAAATACAAGAACAGTAGCATTTTAACAAATTATCAGTCCTAAGGAACAACTTAGAGTATGCTTAACTGTAATGATAGCATCAGGCACAGCACCATTAAAGTATATTACTATCAGAAAAGCTGCAGGGTTTTTTATAAGTCTAAAAATTAAAGACAAATTAATCCTCCCTCATTGTGTTATCAAATCTTTGTAGAGTAAGCTTATTTGAAAATCGGTTGACCATGTGAACATTCAGTACTTCTGCATAATGAGGCAGAAATGGAGATAAGGGTGAATTAAGAGGAAGGAAAGAGGGAGCTGGGGAATGTGTATAAAGTTTAACAGAAACTTTTAGGAGAGCTCAGACAGTAAGGGGCTTGTCACAGAAGCATTAGGACAGTTCAAACCCAGAACTCATAAAACAAAAGTGGCTAGAACTCTAGCAGTGAAGAAGTAGCCAGGGGATCCCAGAGTCTCTCTGGCCAATGAACCTACCCTCATTTGTAAGCCTCATATCCCAATGAGAAGTCCTGTCTTATAAACCAAGGTGAAAGTGTTTGAGGAAGGACACCTGAAGCTAGCCTCTTTCCTTCACATGCAGGCACATATACATGCACTGACACACTCATGTTCACCTACATGAACAGTCAAACATGCTAAGGTGTACACACATACATGCGCACACATACACACAATTACACAAAACATACAATAAGGAAGAGCATAATTTAGTGTTTATGCAAAATGCCTTGAGTTTTTTACTCTGTATAATTTTACATAATCTTGGGCATCTGCATGCCATTTCATAACTTAAGAAAATTAAACAAGTTGAAAATTTTATTTGCTTCTTTGAGGGATGAGGTAATTAATTTTAAGCTAAGCCTTTAGGCATGAACTTCCATCATACAGAAACCAAATTCTGATTTCTGCCAAAGACTTAATTAGCCATATGCTGAAGAATACAAGTGTACTATACATGCTATGGAAATGATTTCCTATTATGGACTGATCTTTCCAACTGTAACTCCTAATCAGTAGTTCTCAACCTGTGGATCATACTCTTGTTGAGTGTTGAATAACCCTCTCACAGGCGTCATATTTAGATATCTTGCATGTGAGATATTTACATTGTGATATACACAGTAATAATATTATAATTATGAAATAGCAACAAAATGATTTTATAGTTGGGGGTCACCACAACATGAAGAACTGTATTAAAAGGCTGCAGCATTAGTTACATTAAGAACCACTGATCTAGATCAACACTGATAGCCAAAGAATTTGCAGTGTTAAATATGTGCAAAAGATACCACATCCAAAGGCTCGATTATAGGGGAATGGTAAGGCAAGAGTGGGTGAATGGGTGAGTATCCCCTTTATAAGCAGAGGGGATGAGGGATGGGAAAGGGAGTTTACCGAGGGGAAACTGGGAAGGGAGATAACATTTGAAATGTAGATAAATAAAATAACCAATAAAAAAAAGAAGAAGAAAGGCAACATATCCATACCATTTTCACAAACTATACATAGTAACATAAAGTTGATCATGAAAATTGTTATTCCACATTTCCAGAAGGCATGTTCAATGGTTGCTAAAATTGCAATGATGGTGAAAATATTTTCCTCAACTTCCTGAAGACCAAGGATTCATTGGCTTCAAAATAGGGATTTCCCAATCTCTTTTCTGTGACCTTATATATAGTCATGGGAAAAATGAAGGCACTATCATATGGATGTTCAGTATTACTGAAATACCTTTGATATTGAAAGAAACCATGGAAAACTTCCCAAAGTCTCTTTAGAGAATGTGATGTCTTTCATGAAATGAAAGATATTCTGGACAAACCATAGAAGGTGAAGCTGGAGTGATGCTGGATTGTAAATCCTACATATTGTGTTGTGGCTGGGGTCCATAGCGCACTAACAATTGAAGTTGTTGGCTGCATAGTGGGGTGAGACACAGGACGGAGGGATTGCATGGCACACTGTGCAAGTTGAACTTGTCCATTTTTGAATAAGAAGAGCAAGAAAAATGTTTTAAGCTCTTGGAGGGTGTGAGTGACTAGGGTAGGCTTGTGGAGGTGCTGCAGGAAGCTACAGTACAGTCCAGATGAGAGATAATTTGAATGGGACTGTTGAACTGGACCAGCAGATTAATTCATTAATACTCAGTTTCAAAAGCTTGATGTTTTCATTCTTGTTGTTTGGGGTCAGGCACATAAAGCCACTGAAAAACACATGAGCACTCAGTATGCAGCTATGGGAATTATATACTCTTAGACATCAGTGGCTTTGGAATTTCAATATTACAGTAATGCCTAAGTGTATGAAATAAAACAAGTCATTATTATGAAAGCAAGTGATAATCACCACTTTCAACCAAATAAAGCAACATTTGCTCAGTATTGATATTTTTGAATGACATTCTGATCATCATTGGAAAATATGAAATTATTTCTATAATTGGTTTTAAAGACTTTTCACATATTCACTTCCTTGAATATTCAAGATCATCAGCAAATGCATACTTAGAAGTGTAGAGATTATTAATTTATAAAAGTAAAAGTAAGCATACTGACTTATTTAAGTGCTTAATAGAGAATTATCAAAAATAGAATTCTGGGAAAACCAAGCAAAGTATTTTGCTTGATTTTATTTTTTAAGTTTTATTTGCTGAAAGACTTCAAGTGCTCTGTGAAGAAGAAAATTAGTATTTTCTTATAACTATGGATGTGGGTTTGAGTCATGGATGCTCTTTCCATGAGTTTCTTTCAATAAACAGTCATTTCAATTTGTTTAAATCTACACATGAAGCACAAAAGCAAAAACTATTGGGTTTTTTTGTTTTGTTCACTTGTTTGCTTGCTTGCTTGCTTGCTTTTAAGTTATTGCTTGGTACTAATATTAACTAAAATATGTTTTATTGTTAGATAATTTGCAGAATGAGTTCTGAGAATAATTTAGGAGACAACTAGGCTTTCATCATCTCTCATATTATATGACGCAATATACATATACTCTCCAATTCTTCATATATATATAATATATATACACACACATACAAACACACACACACACACACACACACACACACACACACACACACACATATATATATATATATATATATATATATTTGGTTTAAATATCTTATATATTTTGGCTTGTCAATTTTCTGCTACTGTTATGAAGGCAAAATCAGAACATACCAGTTTTTTTAGACACCCATGATATATTATTAGAGAATGGTTCATTTTTGCATCTGATACACCTGTGACTGTTAGAACATCAATAATTTTTAATTGACAAAGGATATTCAAATGAAACTAAGAGTCTGCCAATGAATTATTTAAGAAACAATAATTTCTTAAGTAGTAAATTACAATGGAGATTTATGCAAGTAGAAAGGATGCAATCATGTCATTGTAGGAACTGGGTAGAATCAGGTTAGGTGAAATAAGCTCAGCTCTGAAAGGCAAATATTGCATGCTTTCTCTGTAATCTCAATTTAAAATTATATATGTATAATAGCTATATATTATGACTATAGTTAATATTGTTTATTAAATTATATGCTATTATATAATATATTTTCTAGAACGTTAAGATAGTATATGTATTGTGTCTATCCATGACAAGAAAGTGGAAGTTATACCATTTGAGACCAGTGAAGGGGAAAAAAGAATAAGATCCTTTAAAAATGAATATAAACAAAGTACATTAATTGCATGTTTGAAACAGTCATAAAGACTCCCATCACTTTTTACAATTAATATACATTAATTAAAATTTAAAATAAATAAAACCCAGTTGTTTAGTTGTGTTATGAAGTTTTGTTTTCCTTGAACAAACTGAATTTTAGGCAAAAGACTTATTATAAAATAAAGATACAAACTCAATAAAAGGTTATTTCCCATCTCAAAGCTGGGATGCAGGAAGTGCTTCATGTAACTCTGTTAAGTGTAAGTCTCTCACACTTACCTCCACAGACACACAGTCATGCAAATATACATGCCACACTCACATACTCCCACACACCCGTCTTCCAACAGCTAAAACAGCACTTATATGGTGATAGAACTCTAGGGCTCATAATAGTAGTCAACCATCAAAATTATCCATCTAGTCGTGATTTTGCTACTCTGTTTAAAGGAAGGGAGCCATATTTTACCCCATGTAACAATTTTTGGATGGGAGCCATATTTTACCCCATGTAACAATTTTTGGATGGAGTGATGGTTTAATAAATATTCACTAATGATACTTATTCATAGTGATGAAACAAAGTATTTATGAAGCATTCAAGTGTGTTCAGTGGCTTGTCAGTCTTTTTTCCGCCATTGTCAGAGAGATTTTGAATGAATATTATCCTTAAGATTAGAGTAGTTGGTTAAAAAGGATGAACAAATTGAGACCATTTTCCTTTGTTTTATTATTCAATAAGAAAATGAGTATTTCTCCTAAAATTCTCTCTCTCTCTCTCTCTCTCTCTCTCTCTCTCTATATATATATATATATATATATATATATATATATATATATATGTAGTCATGGACTGTATCAAACATATTAAATATCCAGTTCATGTCATTTGCTAAGTTATAAGATGTTTACAAGATGACTTGGTGACTTATGATCCATGCAGTGATCTGTGACCCCTTATAGTACAAGAATATTCTTTACAGAATATTCCTTTATAGAAAAAAATAAAAGATTTTTACAGCAGATTCTAACTTTGCTTCACTCTCTTTTTGGCTGCTTAAAACTTACAGCAGTTAGATAAATAACCTTTCATTGTGGTTGGAAATGATTTTAATAGCTAAAATTTTAAGCCAAATTTAATACACACATATATGTGTGTATAAACATAGACACAGACATATGCATACAATCCCGCCATATGGGTTATTGAAATCTGATGTTTTGAATAATTCACAGAATCTGCTTCTCTTGTTCAATTATTATTATGGACCTAATTTTAGGTGGCTCTTATGACCATATTTATTTGGCATTTTAGAAATTCAGCTTGATTTCACTTAGGACAAAGCAATAAGGAATTTAGAAAAAATGATACCATTTATAGTTTTTTCCACATAATCCATTATACCGCTGGAAGTTTCATATTTCTGGATTGCTAGCAGTAAGTATTGTGGGGTCAGGGACTAACCAGTGACTGAAAGTCAGAACTCAAAATGAAGTGTCTTTTCTGTTTAATACTGGGCACCCGTAGAAACTGATAATGTTTGATTAATGAACGGCAGCCTTGCAGCAGCAAAAACATCTGCAAAAAGTGATTTATTATTTCAAAGGTATCAGAAGCGTGCGGTATCTTGCCGATTTAAGTATGTGTGCCTGAATAAAATAAATGAGATGCAACATGTGAAAAATGAAAACACATTACTGGTACAGGATGTGTCACAAGCAGGGTATTTTTGTTCAAGTACACTTTGTCATGGAGACTTTTTAAAGCTGTTCTGAATACAAATCATTTAGCTGGTTCATAAAATCTCCTCAGTTGGAATTCTCGCATCTATCATACAAGACACAAATGAGGGTTAAACTTAATGTGCTGTAACATTCCTTAAATGTTCAAATTTTGTGTCATATACCACTATTAAAACTGCACATATGTTTTATGTATAGAGATGAATTCATTGTAGCTACTTAAAACAACATTGCCTGAGCAGAAAAAGGTTTGAGGTCTTCATTGAATGCTCATCATCATAGACTCAGAGGGGAAGTTTTCCTGCAAACATTATGGCCTGGTAGATAAATAATCTATTATTTTGTGATTGAACATATTTTAGTTAGGTGATAAGTAATATGCAAAAATAGAATTTAATTAGTAACAATAGTATAGTATTTTAAGTATTACTATTCGAGATTGTGAATGTACTATGAGTTATTCCTGTTGCTTAGGTAGAATTTATACTTTAGCTATTAATGTAATTATTTTATACATCACACATACTAGATAGTCATATCTAAGATCCTTCCAGTGTACCATAATCATAATGATGATTATAATAGAAATGACAAACAATATAAAATTAAGCTGGAGCAGGCTGATAGAAATATTATGCCATAGGGATTACTAATCCCTTTTTTTTCTGGTTTTTAAACTGTATCTGCTAATTTAACTGTCCCTAAAAGGCACTTTTACAAAGTTGGATGTTGTAGCTATGAATAAGCCACTCTTTAGAACAATTAGGAAAATTAATCACCATCATAAGCAAACTAAATTCTATAAAGGAAGAGTTATCTTTTAATTATGAAACTATATAATTGCCTATGCAATTGTAAATTAGAAACTCAATTAGGATAAGTTTTATGCATGCTTTTTAACCATTGCAGACTTAAGACAGAGAATAAGTAAATCCTCATTAAATGTTTTGTTGTATGGTTGAATAAATTAAGCATTTAGAAAGGACATAAAATTCACAATTGTGCTCACTCAGCTAACAGTCTTGGGAACGGCTCTATGTCAGGCCACAGGCCATATATGATAAGAGACTAGCTAAGAGAATAGTCATAGTCCTTATAAACCTTTATGATGCTGATAAGCTGGTGATAGATAGATATTAAGTACATTATACCCATAAAATTAAACACATTGAAAAGTAATTTTTTATTTATTTTTTGTTTGTTTTTTTGTTGTTTTTTTTCCTTTTTCCATTTTTTATTGGATATTTTATTTACACTTCAGATGCCATCCCCTTTCCCCATTCCCCTCCCCTTAGAAAACCCCTATCCAATGCCCCCGTTTCCTTTTTGCATTTATACACTTTTTAAAAAATGTTAATCGGAGGCTTTATAAGTTTGGTAATGCTCAATCAGAGGTGTAACCCAATACCCAACCTAGATATATCAACTATCTTTGACTGGTGGAGATACATGAACATCTGCCTCCCTGTCTCCCCCCTCTTTCTGTCTCTCATCACCTAGCTTCTCCTCTCCTTCTTCTTCTCCTCTCCTTACTCCTTCTCTTCCTCTCAGTACTCCTCCTACCTTAGCTCCTCCTACATAGCACCCTTCCTGTTAAAATAAAACTTTTCTCTCAAAATACATTTAGAGCATAATTATGCCTATTTGTACCAGTGATGTACAAGATAGTCCTAATACCCAGTCCATAATTTTGTTTAACCAGAACCTCTGTCCTCTATCCAAACTAAAACACTTAGTTCTGAACCTGGCTTTTTTCTTGGCTTTAGAATGAATGTCAGCTGAAAACCATCCACTCAAATCTTTTCTCTCAAGGTAAATAGCCAGGATTGGCTATGAGACTATAAGTTTTCAACCCAGTCAGAAATTCAGAATGACTGGGTTAACTATAATTGTGGGAAGCACAAAGCATAGCTTCTAAAACTTAGTCAATTTATAGAGACCTCTGTACACCTGGACACTCCCTCTACTACAAGGTATTGGAGCATCTGTTCTTCCGCCTTCTGGCCCAGGGTCATCTGACAAACCTTAGTGCTACAAAATTATTAAGGGCTGATTACTCTGTCTAGGCAGATATAATCAGTCGACTATTCTGCAACTGTGTCCTTTTCTGGACAGTAATTTGTCTGTAGATTGAAAGAGTCAATTCTTGACTAGTGGCTGTCTCACCACAACTGGAGTAACTCCAAAGATGCTCAGTTTCTTCTTAGAATTCAATACAGGAAGCTGTCAGGAGCAGACAGGTCTCTAATCAAAATGAACATTAATACAGAAATGTTTGTCACGTCAATTCTGTGGACTTCTGACGTTTTGAAAACCAACAATCCATGTAAGGTAATCTGGACTGTTGTCTATTAACTCCACTCAGCTATTTCTAAATAAAACATAGAAAACACCCTAACAATAAACTCCAAGCCATGAATTTGCTATAGTCCCTTAACTAACAGGCTAACCATCTCAAATCTGTTAAAAAAGTTAAAGAAGGACTGGGTCTAAGCCTTGTATTCCTAAGGCTGTCTCCTTAGAGGTCCCCCAGAGTCTGACATACCCAGAGGAATATACTCCCAGCTAACCATTAATCTGATCAAAGTTCCCAGTGGAGAAGTAATTTTTTAAAAGGCCTAAATTTAAGAGTCATAATGCCGCCTTTCAGGGTATTTAGGAATGAAGATAAGGATTCTTTAAGCTGGACTTGAAGACTCATGGAGACAGAGTGGCAAAAGCAGGAGGTGCCCATTAGCTTTGGAAGTTAAATGATCATATACGCATTGTAATGCAGTCACTTTCCTCCACTTCAGGGATGAAAAAGGGAGATAGAAAGCCCTGGGAGAGCCATTAGCAAAGAGAAGCTTAGTAAGAACCCACGGAATAGCATTGCTTGTATTCTCCTCTTGACAGCAGAACTGTTCTGGCTTGTTATCACAACTTTTGTGTCTTTCCATTTCTCTCTTTCTCCTAAACCTGGAATAAAAATGAGAGGTATTTTGGAAAACTTCTACTCCCAGTTTTTAAAAATTTATTTATTTATTTATTTATTTATTTATTTATTTATTTATTTATGTGTCTGTGTGTGTGTGTGTGTGTGTGTGTGTGTCTGTGTGTGTCTGTGTCTGTGTGTGTGCTCATCTTTGCATGTATCTTGAAATCAGAACACAACTTGGAGTCAGACTCTCCTTCTACCATGTGAGTCTTAGAGTCAGGCCACCGAACTAAACTGGTTGAGCCACCTTATCTACCTACCCTCATTTTAATATTGTATTGATTACTTAAAATAAATGTTTGTTTAATAATAAGAGAATTTTAGTTGATATTTAAATTCCATGGCAAAGTCAAAATTTAAATTCCACTCCTAATAGTGCTATAGGATGAATTCTAGCTGGTGAAGACTTGAATACATTAATTGATATATCTAGCCATAGAAATACACAAATTAAAAAAATGAGTATATTTTAAACAACTTATTCATATAGAAAAATCATAAGTAGAACAAGAAGTATACAGGAAATATACTTAATAACAGAGTCATACAAATAATTTCTATAGCTGTTCTATTTTCTTAAATTTCCAACCCCTCTGTCAGGAATATTTCCTTTATCCTTTATTCTTTGTCTTAGTAGATAAGCCTTGGTTTTCAGGGGAAATAGAACTTATCTTTGGTACTGCTTGTGGAGCAAAAAGTCTTCATTAAATAGACTCTCAGAGAAGCTATTTGCACCTCCAGGCAGAATAATTACAATTCCAATTAATTAAAGACTAAAAATTACTTCCAATTAAGATGGAATATGTAGGCAAACATAACATAAACCTATATTTTGGAGTTCCCAAGAACTTTCAACTTAAAATTATTTTTTATTCATTTTTGCACTTTCAGATCTATAGTTGGGACAGTTATTTAAACATGGACTATGACTAGCATTTGGAAATATATATCTAGTTGTCAGTATTGATTAATATTTTTTGACGACTGATAGTTTCAGTCACAGTTCATAGTGAAAAAAATTTTAAGGCAGGAGAGGACAATAGAGCCATGTTTTGTGCCATTTGATAATGAAGAATTTAAGAGATGCTCCTTGTGAAAGAATACCTGTTTGCCTTTAGAGAAAGTTGTTTATAAAGTGTTCTAGATAGTGAATAGGACATAACTGTATTAAAACTCTCACTTCATCCACACTAAAAACTCAAAGAAAACTGCTTCATCATAATGGGAATATGAAGTAAATATTGTGGAATTTTAGTCTAGATACTACAATGATTAAAACCACATTAATTAAATGGATAGGACAAAAGGAGAGAGAGAGAGAGAAAAGAGAGAGAGAAAGTCAGAGAGAAAGAAGAGAATGAGATGAGAAAGACAGAGAAACAGCAAGACACAAAAAGAGTGAGAGATAGAGTATGGAGTCTTACTAAAAAATATTGAATTATGAAGGATAGTGAATGTGAAGTGATGAGATAGTGACTTATAAATCAAAATATCAAGGAAATATACCTTACGTAATAAGTGCCAGAAGTTCAAGATGGTCAGTTAGGAAAGCAGTTTTCTAAAGGAATATTGTATTTAAAAATATGGTAGCTGCTCTTTAACAAGCCAGGGGCTCGAAGCTATCAATTGCTTAACAATTATGTCCGTGGAGCTTTGCTTTTTGCTGAGTTGTGATGCTCTGCTGCCCATGACATTCATTGTTCTTAATCTTTGGATCATTCAATATTTGGCTGGGGGCCTGGAGGTAACTCAGAATTCCTCAGCCATGTCTCTCAGTCTGTGTACCTGGCATCTCACATTTCTGTAGGAGAGCCAAAGCTTGCACACCTGAAAATTTGTTCTAAGACAAAACATGCTTTTCAAGGTATCTTGATCCCAATGCTCAGACTGTTATTCGTGCCCTATCCATTGTAACTGTCAAAACAACTTGTAAAGTGGTTCTAGATTCAAGGGAAATATAATGAACTGACATGCAAGAAAGGAGCACCAAGTCATCTCAGAGAAATGCAAAGAATTACTCAGTTCATCTTGGCAAATAGTCTAATATATGAAGACACGTGTTTATATCCGAGTCTAAGGGAACTGTAGATATGGTGCTTTTCTTTATTGTAATATTATCCAATATTATAAAATTCAACAGTCTCATCTGAGGTAAGCTGAGTGAGTAAGTCATGTGCTCATTCATAACTATCGACATTCTTGAGTTAGAGCGGTTGAAAATGTTGAGACCTTCATCTATGTTTAAAGTCATTGCTGTCAGTAAGTAGTTACTTAATAACCCTATTTCCAACTTCTTAATTTTCAGTCTGAATAAAATTTCAGTTTTTCTCATAGGATCATTGAGAGGGTTAAGTGATTTGACACAAAGAAAAAGCTGTAGTAGTGCGTGGCATAAATGCTTAATGTGTTAGCAATTTGTTTCCCACTTTCCTAGCTCTCGATGCTGAATAGATCTGTGGGACGTGATATGGTAGAATTTCATGTCGCCCTTAGTTCTAGTATCATTTCTGTTCTGTTCTCTGAAGTATTCCTCATGATCTGTCTCTTTCACCCTTAAAATAGTTATTTGTATGTGCATTTGTGTGTGTATCAGTGTGTGTGAGTCTTTGATTATATATATGTCCATATGTACATAAAAGCCAGATTATAACCTCAGGTATAGTTCCCCAGAAGCTATCAGCCTTGACTTTAGAAACAGAATCTCTCACTGGCCTAGAACTTACCAAGTTGTCTAGGAGGCCTGGCCAGTGAATCCCAGAGATCGTCCCGTCTCTGTCTCCCAAGTCCTGCTACTACAGACATGTGCCATCATGCCTGAACTCTTTAATGTGGGTGGTTTGGGAATTAAACTAAAGTCCTTATGTTGATATGGGAAGTACCTTTCTTACTGAACCATCTATCAAATCTCCAAAGCATATTTTAAACCAAAACCTTAAAACAGAGAATTAATGTTATTCCCTAAGTACTTTGATTTCTATCAAACATGTGACATAGTATCTATTCAGATGATGCACAATTATAATATCTGCTGGTCTCTGCTTTCAAGGTCCTGTTATGTTAATGGAGTTTAAGGAACCATGATCCTTTTGGTGTCATTTAAATCCATGTGGCTGCAATGCCTAGAACATTGATTCTAACCCTAGACCTACTTGCACATTTCATAGCATCTCAAACTAGAGGTCCTGCTCTTTGGTTGAATCCAAATTGAAACTCATCATTTCCAATTTATGCCCTCCCAACACCTCCAATGATAATCACAGTATCTACATACTATAGTCTGATAGACAGGTCATTATTTTAGTTGACCACACCAAAATATACCAATAGCCCTGACCCATTACCTGTGAAAATCTGCACTTATATCCCTGCCTGTCATGCATCTCATGCCTAGTTATGAGTTGCAAGATGCCTTTGAACAGTAACTTTTTGTGCTTTTCTAAGGCTGCTTTCAAGGTGAGAGATAATGAAAATCTGATTTGGTAGTAACAGCAGGGATGGAGATGAGAAGATGGATGAGAGAGAAAGGGCAGAGTAGAATCATCAGTAATTGGCAAATCAGATGTACCAGTTGGGGAAGTACAGAGGACATTCAGAGGTCAAAGCACTCTTTGTTTTAGTAACTCCTTGTTGGAAATGATAATTTTCTGTGTGATACAGACTTGAGAGTTTAACGATTTTCATGTGTTATTAAGAAATAATTTAGATATATAGTAATTTGCTGTGAGTTTATTATCAGAAGGTTTATAACTATGCAAAGGAACAATGCAGTTGCGCTACAATTAGATAACAATTCTACTTGATTTGGAATAATATTCTGTTAGTTCTCAGTAATTTTACAAATGTATACAACAGTGGAATGAAATCATATTTTCCACATTGAAATGTTTACACTTCCTCTTTAACAAACCTTGGCTTTGAACTTACTTGCTTTTATCAAGGATGCCTATGAATGTATACATATATTAGAATAAAAACTGTATACTGTAAATATTGTTGCTATTATTTTTGTTTCTACTTTTTATTCTGTTTTCGACTTATTTCTTCATCCTAATTTTACATAGTATCTGAGCCCCACAGGATTTATCTTCCATTTTCAATAGGATAAATTAGGGTGAAAATGCTTACTCCTAACAAACACATTTTTAACAATGAAGTATGTAAAGTGATGCTCATATTTAAATGAACAATTAAATGATGCTTACATATGAATTTTATGTCGCTATTTATAGAAACACATGAAGTATTTATATTTTCTAGTAAAACCAATATGTTTAAATTTTTTAAAGTAGTAAAATCAGGAATTAAATGTAACTTTCATATTACAAAGTGATTTAAGATCTGTTGGGAATTACTGAAATCAGAAAAATAAAACTTCAGAGAATAAACTGAAAACAAGAACTATGAATTCCTAAAAATTTCAGAAGTTCATTAGGTATGTAACCAATTGATTTTTCAGTATAGAAGTGTAGAAACAAGATGAGCCATGCAGATGGTGTCATGGTGTTGGTGGTTAGTGGTGGAGTGTGTGTGTGTGTGTGTGTGTGTGTGTGTGTGTGTGTGTGAGAGAGAGAGAGAGAGAGAGAAAGAGAGAGAGAGAGAGAGAGAGAGAGAGAGAGAGAGAGAGAGAGAGTTGGTGGTGTGGTATGTTTAATATATTCCTGAAAATGATTTTATTCAGAAAATCAAAGTATTCAAGGAATATCACAGAAGCCACATTTACAGACTGCACTCTGTCATAACATTGCACTGTGTCATTGCTAGTGTATCAGCAATGGGCTACACCATCTTAGAGGACAATCTTCTGTATCTGTTCCTCATTATGATGAGACTGCAAGGCATTTCATAAATTACAAGTCTAAACAAAGTAATCTCATTTAAAGTTGTAGAAATGTATTACCATCACATTTCTCTCTCTCTTTTTTCTCTCTGTCTCTCTCTTTCTCTCTCTCTCGCTCTCTCACTCTCTCTTTATATACATATACATCATATTTATGATATATATATATATATATATATATATATATATTATACATACAACTTGTAAGTGTGTGAGAATAGGCAGCTAAGCTAATGGAAGTATTTCATAATTTAGTTGAGTATATTGTCAAAATATTGAATGTTATCCGTGTCTGTAATTGCAATATACAAGAGGCTGAGGCAAAGAGGATAGTGAAGTTGAAACTATCTTAGGTTACAAAATTCTACCATGTCAACCAGACATAATCAGGTATATTTTATGGTAGACTATTGCAGTAAATATATAAAGAAAATGGGTAAAATTATGTGCATTTATCTAAAATGGGACTAATAGATGTAGGGTCACAAATGAGAATGTGTAAAAAACCAGAGTACTGTTTCCATAGAAAAGATAGGAAGAACAGGGGATGTAGTGTGAGTTCACAGAAAACAAGAAGACTACAGATTGAAACAAATACAGTGAATATGCAAGTTTATAAATGATCGAGAACAAAAAAACACAGTAATAGCTAATAGAGTTGAAGAAGATTAAAGTAAAATAAAATGATACATGCAAATTTAAAGATTATAAAGATAATGGTAGAGTATCTCTAAAGATTTATTTATTTAGTTATTTTATTTGAGTACACTGTAGCTATATTCAGACACATAAGAAGAGAGTATTGGATTGCATTATAGATGTTTGTGAGCTACCATGTTGTTGTTGGGAATTGAACTCAGGACCTCTGGAAGAGCAGCCAGTGCCCTTAATCTTAAACCATCCAACCAATGGACAGAAGCTGGGGACCCCAGTGGTTGAATTGGGGAAAAGCTGGAAGAAGTTGAGGAGGGTGGCCCATGAGAAAACCAGCAGTCTCAATTAACCTGGACCCCTGAGACACAAAGCCACCAACCAGGCAGCATACACTAGCTGGTCTAAGGCCCCTGACACATATACAGCAGAGGACTGCCTGTTCTGACCACAGTGGGAGAAGATGCTCCTAACCCCTGAGAGACTTGAGGCCCCTGGGAGTGAGAGGGGAGAGACCTCGTGAAGTGGGAGAGGGTAGGAACAAGGGAGACAAGGGAAGTGGATGGGATATGGGATCAGGAGTGGTCTGGGTGCAGACAGGGATGGAATGAAGTCTGGACTGATAAAAGGGATTAAAGAATATAAATAAATAAAATTTATTTTAAAAAAGAAACATTCTTATCCCTAATTTACTTAACTGAAAACTCCTAGCTAAAAAACCAGAACACCTTTGGAACAGAATAAATTCAATGAACCCTATATATGTTAAATAAAAGAAAAAATCACCAGAACATTCATTCACTCAAGCTAACTTTCAGATCCCAGGAAAGATATTTTCAATATATTCTTGCAACACTATTAGAAAATAGAATTTTGTCAGTCAGAATATTCTAGAAATTGCTTTCATGCACACTGAATGTAAATAATTAAAAAGTTAAGGGTGAAGTAAATAAGAGGATATTTTTGACACAGTAATAAAGATGATATATGTGCTGACAATGGTAATAAGATATAAATAATGGGAATAAAGGATATTAGACCTTGACATGAACCAAAGTAACTGTTTTTTATTTTCAGTAGGTTGGTTATCATTTATAGCTGATGTATTTCCTGAATATTAATTGGAGCACATCTAACAATGCAGTAGAAACTATGTAATTTCACCAGATACCAACCAGTAGAGGAAGACAAGAACTGTTGTTATCATTTTTTTTAATAATAGGAATTTTTGGTACTACCTAAAAATTAACCAGTGAGGAGTATTTGTATCATATCATAAATACTTAAATAGATATTTGTTTAAATTTTAAAAGAAAACAACCTGAGTATCAAAATATATAAGCACCAGAATATTAAAAAAATAAAACAGAATAGCATTATTGAACTAAATTATATCCTCACTGTGTCTTAAGAGACAATAAATACAGCAAAGGCAGACTTTATAGAAGACCAGAGTGTGCTAATGATCTGTCAACTGCACAGTGAACATGAACTACAGTGCTCCACAGTGCTGTCCAAGGCCTTACTTTGCAATGATTGTTCAACTCTGTTCCTAATGGAAAAGAACCCGAGATAGTAACTGTGTCAATCTCATCTGCAATTATCAGTGCAGACATCTAAAGTTTAGATAGCACTAACATCTTTAAAGAATGATTTTTTGAAGAAGAAAAAATCAATTCCCTTTCGTTATTAAGAAATCTCATGGTATGCCATATTAATAAACATTAACATGATAACCCTCATAAATATCGATAAATAATTTGATAAATTTTGATCATATGAAAAAGATATATTCTTAACAAAAATATGTATGTTCTAGCCAATAGCTAATGCAGTACAAAATTAAGAAACTGTTCTCTTATTCACAGTAATTCAGAATTAAGAGAAATGTGTCTGTTATTACTTTTTTTTAAAGAAAATTTACATGTACTACGCCTCTTAGGAAAAATAAAGTAATTAGAGAGAAAAGAATTACATTATTTGAGAAAACATATATATTATATGAAGAGTAACAATCAAAGACAATCAACTGATAATATTCCAGAGGCAGTAAATGAGCTGAGGAGGCTTAGGGTTCAACTCAGTGTAAGGAGGTCAGTAGCTTTTATATATGCAAATAAAAGTCAGTAGATGATGTAACACAACGGAAGATCAGAAGTTAAATTATAATGGGAATGAGCCTAACATGTCAGTAAGCCTCACCAATTAAAATGATATGGTATCAGAGCATGAAGACAGATCAAAGGTACAGATTAGGAAAATCAGAAATAGACACAAACACTTAAACTATTCAATCCAAATAAAAAGGGAGCATCCAAGTCAGCATGGAAAAGACTGATTATTCATTCCACGACATTGATAGAGTGGGAATGTCCTCTGTACTAAAGTCAAATTCAGGGACCAATATAAAGTAGCATATTTCACAGAAAAGGAAATAAAAATGACCTTTAAACAGTTGGAAAGATGCTAAACTTCACACATTGTAAGGAAATGCAAATTAATATTCTTCTGAGGTACCACTATATCTATCTTACTGACAAACCTTTGACAAGACTGTGAGGAAACAGGTATTCTTACATGAGGCTTATGTGAAATGCCAGTTCCACTTGCAGAAAATTGTTTTATATACATCAAAAGGTGCGCCTATAAATTTATTACATAAAATATTTTTAATTACATTTACTTATGAGAATGATAGTATATCCTGCACTCATGCACATGTGTTCTGACACACATGGGGAAGTGATAGGACTGAATTCAAGGAAACCAATCTCTCCTTCTACCATGGGGTTCTTATAAAATGAAACTCAGGTCTTCAGACTTGGCTGCAAGCACTTTTATCCATGGAGACATATGCTAGCCTAGTTTTATTTATGTTAGCAAAATAAACACCTAAATATTCATAAGGAGTTTAATAGCTAATTTATTGTAGAATATTTACACTGTACAATATTAAATTTTTAAATATATTGAAAAGATTTAGTAAAAAAAATTGGTATGATTAGGAATGTAAAAAGAAGCTATAAAACATATAAAAAATTCATGTCTCCACCATCAGTATAAGAGGCTTTTCTCTTCTTCATATCCTTTCCAAAGATTGTTATATGTCATACTTATTTTTGTTAGAGGTAGGGACACACATCCATGTGTACATTAGAACATGTGTGTGAAGATCAGCAAAATACCTGTAAGAGCTTCCACCCTGTGGGTTCCAGGATCTAATCTTGGTCATCAAACTAGCGAGAGCATACACTAGCAGCTTGACAGCATACCTGAAAGCTCTAGAACAAAAAGAAGCAAATACATCCAAGAGGGGTACACAGCAGGGATTAATCATACTCAGGGCTGAGTGACATCAACCAAGTAGAAACAAAAAGAACTATATAAAGAATCAACAAAACCAGGAGCTGGTTCTTTGAGAAAATCAACAAGATAGATAAACTCTTAGTCAGACTAACCAGAGGGCATAGAGACAGTACCCAAATTAACAAAATCAGAAACAAAAAGGGAAACATAACAATAGAAACTGAGGAAATTTAAAAAAAAAAATATTAGATCCTACTACAAAAGCCAATACTCAACAAAACTGGAAAATCTGGATAAAATGAACAATTTTCTAGACAGATACCAGGTACCAAAGTTAAATCAGGAGCAGATAAACCATCTAAACAGTCTCATATCCCCTAAAAATATACCAGCAGCCATTAAACGTCTCCCAACCTAAAAAAGCCCAGGACCAGATGGGTTTAGTGCAGAATTCTATCAGACCTTCAAAGAAGACCTAATACCAATACTCTTCAAACTGTTTTACAAAACAGAAATAGAAGAAACACTAACCAATTTGTTCTGTGAAACCACAATTTTACTCATACCTAAATCACACAAAGAACCAAAAAGAAAGAGAACTTAAGATCAATTTCCCTTATGAATTGATGCAAAAATACTCAATAAACACATAGACATAGGGGAAAATTTAACACAGCCCCAATGGCTTATATGTAAGATCAACAGTTGACAAATGGGACCTCGTAAAACTGAAAAGCTTCTGTACGGCAAAGGACACTGACAATAGGACAAAATGGCAACCAACAGATTGGGAAAAGATCTTTACTATTTCTACATTTAATAGAGGGTTAATATGCAATGTATAGAGAAAATAAATATTCAGATTAAATATTTCTGCAAGAGTATGGATGCAATATTAAAAAATCTTAAACTTATTAAGCAAAACCAAAATATTTTCCTTCCTGCTTTGGATATTTTTCTTGAAAATGAACTGAAGAACTTATGCTCTGAATTATGTCAGTCACTATACAGCTGGATTTCATTCCTGTATTTTTAAATATTTTGATGTTTTTGCTTATGCATGAATGCAGGCTGGACAGGTGATTTTCTGATGACTGATTGACATGAGGCTACTTTTTGTTTTGATAGTTAAATTCTTCTTTGTGATATGGTTAAAAAAATATGCTACCCCTGAGTTTCAATTAGGTGGAATAGAATAAGGGCTGGCAGCCACAGACTGTTGACCTTATCAACGTCACTCAGAAACTGAGTTGCCTTGAACAGGAATGTCATGCATCATCTGCTGATACATGCATCTAAAGAGTCAGTTCACTCACATTAAAAAAAAAATAGATCTTAAGCTTCCAGTAGGTTGTTGTAAATTAACAATGAGATAATTGGAATCAATGTCATAGCTGGAAATTGTATTTCTTTTTTTACTTACCAATTATATGAAATTAAATACATGCATCCAGGGAGAATACAAGAGCCTTGCTTCATAAACTCTTCATAAACCCACTGTGTTTGCTGAGACCACTGATGATCTGATTTGAAACACCACATAAATGATTATTAGGTCTTTAATCTTTCAGTAAATGCAACTGATTCTTATCTACATCTTTCAAAATTCACCAGGCCTACAATTTCTTCTCAAATTCTATATGCAACAAAAGGGTGAATGAGAGAAAACAAATATATACACAGAAGGTACTCTTTAATTGTGAGCACTGTACAACCAGTTCTTCCCCAAATCTAAGCCAGGAGGCAGAAAATAGCAGAACATATTCAGCATTACAGAAATATAAGCTTTGAATTCATGCCAATGTGAGTATGGCATAAAGGATAGCATTTATTAAGTGTTACACACACACACACACACACACACACACACACATATATATATATATTACATATATAATATACATATATATGTATGTATATTATTATAGCTGTAAATCATTGTATCAACTATAAGTATATAGTCTCATTTTAGTTTTTAAGTGGGAAACCTATATCAAAATTTAAGATTTTTAAATCAAATGATCAGTGAATTAGAGGATAGAGTCCATCCAAATACAAAATCCACATAATTTTTGCTTCACCCATCAACTGTAAACAACCTTTGCCTCATTTTCCTAATGATAAGATGGCCTCATCGAGAGCTGTTTTCTAGAGGAAAACTACTTAATGTACACTTAAATTATCAAAAATATTCAAATTGTCTTGCTGGCAAAGTAGCACAGCCAGTAAAGTGTTTACCTAGCATGCGCCAGGTCTTTGATTCAATATTCGCACCTCATAAGTCAGAAATAGTAATGAAAACCTATAATCCTAGCATTTTGAAGCTGGGTACAGATAGCTCAGAACGACTTTCTTCCAGAATGTTTCAATCTATATAATAAGTTATTGCTTGCTTCATTCACTATACACTGAATTCCAGAACTGAGTTCTTCTATGTAACCAATTAAAATATCTATCTACTCACTGACCTTCATCTATTCCTTTGCCAAGCTCTATTCTGTTCAGATTCTACTCTTAACTTTCATGAAAACTAACATTGCTTCAATTCAGCATATAAATGAGATCGTGAAATACTATTTGTTTGTTTGTTTGTTTTATCTTGTTTCATTTCATTAAAAACTTTGTCCACTTGTGTTTGCAAACAGCAGGAATATCATTTTTTAAAAAAAATATTTAAGGTTTTTATTTATTTTATTTTTATTGGATATTTTCTTTATTTACATTTCAAATGTTTTTCCTTTTCCAGGTCTCCCCTTCAGAACACCCCTCTCCAGTCCCCTCTCCCACTCCCTCTATGAGGGTGTTCCCCCACACACCCACCCACTCCTGTCTTCCTGCCCTGGCCTTCCACTACACTGGGGCATTGAACACTGTCAGGCCCAAGGATTACTTCTCCCACTGCTGTCCAACAAGTCAATCCTCTGCCACATATGTGCCCAGAGCCATGGGTCCCTCCATGTGTACTCTTTGGTTGGTGGTCCAGTCCCTGGGAGCTCAGGGAGGTCTGGCCGGTTGACACTGTTGCTCCCAACATGGAGCTGCAAACCCCCTCAGTTCCTTCAGTCCCTTCTCCAACTCACCCACAGGACGAACTATGAAGACAAAGAGTGGAGCAGAGACTGAAGGAAAGGCCATCCTGAGACTGCCTCACCTGGGGATCCTTCCATGTACTGTTACCAAACGAATGCTATTATGGATGCTGGTGTGTGCTTGCTGAAAGGAGCCTAATATGGCTGTCTCTGGCTCTGCCAGAACCTGACAAATACAGAGGCCACTGAACTGAGAATGGAATATCACAGTTTTTAAAATAGCTGATATGTTACCCTTGTGTGATCATGCCATGCATTATTTATTCATTCACCTGACTGGACACTTAGTTTCTTCCCATCTCTTGCCTGTTTTGAATAGCACTTTAGTAAACACAGCAGTGTAGAAGCCCCTTTACCACACTGATTTCACATACTTAGATACATATGGATTACTGAGATTGCTAGGAATTTTAGGAGTTCCACACTTTACATTTTAAAGGGCTACCATACTCTTCTCCACATTGACTGTACTAACTCATGTCTCCATCAACAGTATAAGAAGCTTTTCCCTTCTTCATATCCTTTCCAAAGCTTGTTATATGTCATACTTATTTTTGTTTAGGGGTGAGGGCTTAGGCATGGATGTGTATGTTAGAACGTGTGTGTGGAGGTCAGCAAAATGCCTGTTAGAGCTTCCTGCCTGTGGGTTTCCAGATCTAACCTTGGTCATCAGACTTGGCAGCAAGTATATCTACTGCTGAGGTATCCTACCTGTTCATTATTCATCTTTGTGGTAGTAGTCACTGTAACTGGAGTGAAGTAATATCTCACAGGTGGTTTTAGGTTTATTTTCCTAATGATTAATTATGATGATGTTTTTCCTATCTGCGTGTTTTCTTTTCACAGATGTCTATTTATTATTATTAAATGTCTATTTATAACAAGTGAGGCATCATCTTTCTTTCAGAATCTTTTAGCTATAAGCACTGCTCTGCAGTCTCCGTGGAGCTTCTCCCTATTGATTTCCCAGTGGCTACTTTTTCCTCCTCTTTTCTCTCCCTTGACACAGTGATGAGTTTCATCGAGAAACAAAGAAAAAGCAAAAAGTAAATCTTCCCTGAGCCTGAGACAGACATTAGTCCTCTGGTGCCCACTGATGACTCTCAGAACATTGTATTCCCTGTACTCATACAATCGGTGATTTAGTGTTTATGAAAAGCATGATATCCAAGGATAAATTAATAGAAAAAAATGAATGTTGGTATGTACATTGCAGTGATAGAAAAAACAAACAAACAAAAAAAAAAGCCAGTCAAGTGGGTACATTCAGATTTTATTATTTAGAAAGGAAAGAGAGATGGCTTGTTCCCTAGAAGAAGGTAGAGTCAGCATCTTCAGGAACATTAGCAAATGGTTCTTCAGCACAATTCCTGGTCTTTTAGAGTATAAGACAACACATGGGATGAATTTAAGACATTTCCAGAACTTTCTGCATTTTGGCAGAATTAAAGAAACAATTCTTTCTAAAAAGTTTTTTCTTGCATGGATCGAATGAAGCATCTTCAGTCCCATATAATCTTTGCCCATATAATCTTTGCCCAACTCTGGAGTTGTAAGTAGCTTCCTGGAGTGTGAAATTGTAGTGCAGGCATTTTGCAGTATACCAAGTCTGGCATCTATGCTTAAGGGATTTCTTAATGAACATGAACAGGTTGTCAAGGCATTCTACTGACTGACAATGCCCTCTCTGAGTGGAGTTTTCATTCTTGGTGTTTAAGATAACAATGATAAAGTTTTCTACTAGTTATAGAAATGTGAGGATTCTGACTGTACTTGGGAATGCTCAAAGCTTTTCAGTGTTAAAATAAGCACTTGCACAGCCATGGTTTATTTCAGAGTTGTGGAGAACAAGAAACAGAATTTGTCTTCTGTGATGAGTTTTAATAATGATGATTAAAACTGGAATCTGTATTTCATTTATATTCATTTATCCATATTCTCTCTCCTTTAAAATAATTGGTAGAAGTCCTTCTTAAAGGATGGTTGCCAGGTACCAAGAACTATAAATAAATTAATCCTAAATTGCAAGAATTCTGATAGGTGTTGAAGCCATGTCTTTGCCATAAAGAACATGAATTTGGAAAAGTCCATTGAAAAGCTCAAGATTGCATAATAGTGGGCATCTTCGACTTAACCCAGGCCTCCTGACCCTAATCAATGTTAGGACTAATGAATGCAGACATGGAGACTTGGAGATCAGATGGCCTCTATAATTGGGATAGCAGATTGTGAGACGGTACCAGAGAGGTCAATCACATGACTCGACAGGGTGCTGTGAGTACTTTAATGTTAATTTTATATGGATACTTTTACTACACACTAAGATTATATATGTAATCATGTGTTGATATATTCACCTTGATAATTGACTTAGTAACCACTGTAAGGAATATGAGACTATGACACGAGCTTACCACTTTGTTTTTGACATAAATATTCACAAAACAGTTTCTTAGACAAGTGAAATTTTAATTTAGCTTGAGCATGGTGCTGTGAAGTAACAATAAAGCACCAACCCCTTGCGACCATTAGACAATAATTTTATAATGTCCATGTACAGTGTACGCATCAAGGCTACTTCATATGTATCATGCACATCCACTGCCCTGAGGAAGTCCAAGCTAAGAGATTACAATTCATATCCATGTATTTCCTAGGTAAGAATTATTTTAAGGCAATTTGTAAACGAATCCAGTTATACTGTGTACATATTTCCCCATGGAGGAAACACTCAAGAAATAAGTATTCTCCTTATCTATCCTAACAGCTACACTCTCACAACCCCTAGCTCTTGGCAGGAAGACATGTCACATTTAGATGGGTCACTAAAGAAAAGACTTATTCTTCACATGGGACCTGGAAACAGGCTTTGGCCTTTGGAGGCATGAAGTCCATGGAGGAATGAGGAGGGCTATTAAAATACCACCCCATGTGGTAAAACCAACAGAAATTTCTGAGTATCCTACTGATGTCTGCAACCAGCCTTCCAAGTAGCCTGGCCTGAGGCAGAACTCACACAGCTTTGCTACTATAGGGCACGAGCTCCTCCACATTGTCTTTTCTGGTGTTTTGTGCCTCCTCCACTTTTTGAACACCCCGTCTGAGTAAAACCCCGAGCATGGGACGAGCATATCCTTTCTCCCTGGATATTTCCATTTTAAGGCTTTTATCTCTAGCTATAGATTGAAGAGCTTTGGTTCCAGTTAAAGGAATTTCAAACAGTTGTAACTAGATGGATGAGATTAGTTAGGGTCCTGAGGGGCTCTTCTTTGTCCCTAAAAATCCTTATTGTCAGCTGTACTAGATGCAGACATGAATAGGCTTTGTTCTGGCACCACTCTATGAGCTTTGTGGAAACATAGTGCCTCCTGTGGCCACCAGTGTCAAACACTGAGAAGAGTCTTCCTGCCTCTATCTTTTTTTTTTATTCTTTGAACCTTCTGAGACATCTATTGGCATCTTTCACAGTTTTGCCTCCTGGTTTGTGGCATTTTCTTCTGTCTCACAGATGAATTTGTTGGTCTCATGAGTAATTATTGCTTTGACATCTTCAGAGCATGACTTGCCTCCTGTTATTTTTATTATCTCAACAGTTATATCTTAGTTCTATTATTTTACAGCAATTATGGCTTTTTTAAAAATCTAGTTTCTCTCTTCTTGTGTCATAAGTTGTTGTGGTTTTGGAGGAAAACACTCACTGTGTCATTTTTGAGTGTGTGTATGACACACTGATTTTAAAGTTTCTGCCAGTGTTCTAAAATTGATTTTTTTGTGTGTGAGTGAATGATTCAAAGACTGATGGCATTTATGTTTTCTTATAACGTTCGATACTTTTCTTGTGACTGAAGTCGGTTTTATCACACTGACTTTTTGCCATATAGCAATTTATTTTATTAATTTTCCTCTAAAAAGTTTGTTTAATATGCTTTAATTGAAATAGAAATGCACTACTCATTCCTCCCCCTGATGCCTCCTATGAACACTCTGCCCACTTTCAAGTTGATAGCCTCTTTTTCTCTTATTATTTTTCTCTTATTATTATTGGTGTGTGTGTTTGAGTGTGCATGTGTGTGCATATGTGTATGTGTGTGTGTGCATGTGTGAGCATGTGTTTGTGAGAGAGAGTTTATACAGACATATGAATCCAACCTACTGAGTCCATTATTGTTGACTTTTGTATATGGTTTAAGGGTTGACCACTCTGCATTGGATAACCAATGAACAGACTTGTTCCTGGTAATGCCAGGTCTCCTCCCAGCATCCATTGGATTGCCTGTAGTTCTTTGTGTAGTGGTGGGACCCTGCAAAAGGTCCCCATCCATATTAATTTGTTCATTTACATTGCTACTGTTCCATTGTCATTTATGCAGCAACTTCTAGAAGAAACTATTTCACCACAGACTCTCTGATATGCTGGCTCTTAGAAATAACTCTTCCTGTCTTCCATATGGTCCTTGAGCTATAGAGACTGGAGCTGGGATGGAGGTATATCTATGGATGCTGGGATCCCCACAGTCCATTGGTCTCTTCAGTGTGTCCTGAATTGGTTTTCAATGATGGTTTCCATTCTCTGTAAATAGATGCTTTTTAAATGAGGAGTGATGACTACACTTACCTGTGGGTATACAGATCAAATATAGACTATAGTAAGGAATTGTGCTGGTCTAGTGAAGTGACAATAGTAGATTCTTTCCTAAGGTACATGACCTCACTGGCTCTGCGAAGATGGCTAGGTTTTCAGTACCAGGTATGATTTTTTTTTTCTCCCGTTGAGTGGGCCTTAAGTCCAATTAGACAGCCGTGGCTTGCCACTGACATGTGAGGGCAACTTATTACACCTTCAAGATAGCTTGCTGTGCTGTTCCTTGTCATGGTTCATAGGTGTTGCAGCTGGGTATGACTGTTTAATTGCTTTTCTCCCTTGGCAGCTTGCACAGGATTTTCTGGTACAGTGGAAACTAGACCACAGGAAAGAGGCTTTTGGGTCAGATGAGTTTGAATCATTTGATGCTTATGTCCTAAAGGTTCTGTCTGGGGTCTTCAGCAACGGGGCACCTTCCTCTTGGAGAGCCAACCTTGAGCTACAGCTATACTCCGTATTGTTTTGGGGGGGCTAGGATTATCATGACCAACCATTTGAATGATTTTTCTTGCCTATCAGATGCCTTTTAAGTAAGACTTTAAAACAATGTGCTGCTTTTCACTTTCAACTCTGCCTCCATCTCTATGACCTACTCCTTGTCTACTGTTACATTGCATCAACTTGTTCCTCCCTTTCTGTGGTCCTGAGTTGAGTCAGGGTTTTAATGGAATCTGACTCTTCTTCCTCAAAACAACACTAGTCCAAAGAGTGTTTGGAGCTGAGGATCTGTTGAGAAGGTTTGTCTTCCTCATCCAATCCACATAAAGTCAAAATGGGATCTTTATCTTCTTGCAGTAGAGGAATGTAAAAATATTTAATCTCATTCCGGGGTTTCAACCCCACCTTTGACCATTTAGTTCTCAGATAAAGGAAACACAAAATGTTTATTTATGACAAGCCTTAATCAGCGTAAAGGGCTGGACAGATAGCTATCATCTGTGGTATAATGTATATTTCCTAGCCCAAATTCCATTATATATTTGCCATGGTTTGTCTACGTTTCCCTTAACTCCAATTAGCCAACCCACATGGCCATTATTTTAAGATTCCTACTCCATGGTGGTGTCTCCTCTATCCCCTTCTTCTCTCTCTACCTCATGCTTTTCCTTCTATCCCAAGCCCAGGAACCTTAAACCCCACCTACATCTCTTCTGCTCTGCCTGTTGACATCTTTATTCACCAATCAGAAATAACCTGGGGGTAAGGTCACAAAAAGGCTCTCGGGTCTACTGTCTTCTGTCTGGGGCAACCAGGTCTTGGGGGCCTGCACTTAGCATTATAATATAGAGCAACGGGCCAAACCTTAACACAGAGGGATTCCACACTAGTGTTAAAGTGAACACCAAGATACAGTCTCATCAACAAACTTTCCTAAAATGTCCACATACAGTCATTATCTAGTCATTTCTTCTTTTAGTGAAGGGAAGTCTTCACCTGTCTAACTGCTTGAGTTTCACTTGCTTATTGTATGACTTCAACTTCATGAAAATATTAATAATTTTTATTCCTTGAGCTTTGCCCAGGCTAAAAGTGCCATGGTATCTACTGTTAACAGCAATGAAATCAAAATTGTAATAATCCATTCATCTTGCTTGCCTTATGTTAGTGTAGTTCATGGATCCATGGACAGAAGCTTACAAGTTGGAGGAAAAGTTTCCATTCTTACGAGCAAATAGTGTATCTGGGTCTAGCAGCCCCTGTCTTAAGTAGGCAGACATCTTGATTTGATTAAAAATGAGGTAGCCCTTCCTTTTGTCTCTTACTGTCTCTATCCCACATTTTGAAATGACACCTCACTCCAACCAGTGAGGTGGTAGCAAATTCCTATATCCTACATATACATATACACATACATATACATACACATATACATATATATTTCCAGAGGTTCAAAATTAAAACTTAAATTAGTAAGAAATTAGTAAGAAAACCAAAGAGAGCTGTGTAAATTGTACAAATTTGATGGAGTTAAAATTCTGTGTTAGAATAGCTCTTCTTTTTCAAATTGGATATATGCCAGGAATCGTTTTCTTAGCCATGTGTGTGCTGTTTCTGTCCTTAGGCTTTTAAAGACCATCTGAGATTAATTAGCAGTTGCACAAACATTCAACATTCTGAAACAGTTTTGAGTATTTTTGCCTTAAAAAACAGTCAACCCTCCCAGACAAAAACCTGATGTTATAGATTAGAATTAAAAAAGTGATGCCATCTCTGAAAATGGGAAAAGAAAAAAAAAAACACAAAAACCTGGATACTGTAATTTTACCCAAAGCAACAAACAGCTATTTTAATAAAGTTTGCCTCTCACACATCTGTAATAATCAAATGTGTAAAAATGGGACAGTAAAATTTGGACCATTGTTTGGCTTAAAACTTCTCCAGTGAAAATATAAATAATAATGATAAATAGCAATGTCCCATTATGACTAATAGTCCAAGATAGGCTTTTAACATGCTGTATGCCTTAAAATATTTTGTGCAGCTCATCCATGCTTGCGTTTTGAGAAAGTTCAGATGTATAAGATCGGCAAGCAGCATGACTAATTATCCCTAAATGCATTTATCATTAAATAAACCTCACAGGAGACAGAACGATTGTTTATTTTAGCAGTATAAGACCAGGGATGGTAGATTGCTCTAGAACATGAGATTACATTGCCAGAATGGCGCTATTTATTAAGCTATGATAACGCTAATGTTCCTCTTTGATGTATAGCATGTGCGACTTCAGCCGAACTTGTAGAGAGCCTTAAGGATGTTTCATTGAACATTTAGTATGGCATCCAGCCAGAATACATTTAGCTTAAGCCCAGATGACGGGCTGGTAATGAGGTAGTGATTGATGACCACAGCTTCCTTATGAAAACCTGCTTGATATGCTGGGGGGGATGCATTGCTGACTCTTTTCATTTCCCTCCCTGAGATATTAGTTATTTCTACTATAGAAGTTACATGAGCTTGGGCTTATGCATTCTTGGTATCACTTTTAGATTACAATCGAACTGTGGTGTGGAATTTTAGACGTCCAGCCCTCTGGCTGTATTTATGTATAATTCAAATCTCAATTTCAAAGGAGTCTTTAAAAATCACTTGAAAAAAACTAGAAATGTCTTATCCATAAAATACTCTAATATTCTTATTTTGCATCTTTTTAATGTTATAATTCTTCTGACTTCTTTCTTCCTACCCCCCATGGTGTGAGGAAGCTCTCTTCTCAGCCTCCTAACTTCAAAGGAAAAAAAAAAAAAAAACAATTGTCCAAATTACTAAATACAAAGACTGTACTTTCAATTCTTCACACATTTTAGTGGAGTGAATCTAGTATCTTTTCCTGAATAAAACATAGAAGCACTACTAATTCATGTCTATTTGTATATATGAGATTGCCTTGTTTCAACTGTCAATGGAATGTTCCTCTTTGGATCATTTTGGAAAGTCTATGTCTGTGTCACCATGCGCATTTGCTGTCTTTTCCTGTGTCCCCATCAATCACTTCCCACATCGGTTTCACAGAAGCCCGGGTGATTACAAAATGCCAGTTTCCACAATGACCACTTTGGGTGCCTACCGACCTGGGCCAAGGTGGAGAGAAGGCCCTAGATTAACATTTCACCCGTAATAAATCTTGCTTGTTGAAATGCCAACAACAAATAACGTTTCCCAAGATTGACAAGAGAAAATAAACTACCCTTCTGTCTGCTTTGATCCTGGCTAGCTGGGCTTTCAATTTTGTCTGTCAGGAGAGAGTCTGTGCCCTTTTGTTGCCGTGGAGCCATTATTCTTTTGGGGTTAGGGTGACCCAACACTCAAAACTCCTGGTCACCAACCATCCCAGCAGCTGCTGGGACAGCATAAGTTTGAAGCGTAGGGTACCCAGCTGAGCCAGCAGGAAATGTGGCTATATGTGAAACTTGTTCCATGAGGATATTTTTGTGGTTGTTTCAGCTACCTTTGTGTCTTCAATTATTTAAGTTATCATAAAACCTGGAATGAAACAAATAGAGAGAACAGGAGTATTAGTGTCCCATTGAGGTTTGGCTTATCTCTTGAAGCCTTTTCATAATCCTTCCCATTGACAGGCTGTGTTAACAGGGAGATGTTGTACAGCCCTGATAATTCCTTACTCCTCCTCAGAAATAGTATCAAAATTAGAGTTGTACCAAAGTACACAACATATCCTTCTGATTACAGACATTATCTTTTATTGATAAGTTGCTAACCACTATTACCACTGAAACATACTTTCTTCCTGGAGATGAAGAAAGTTGTTATTAACTGGGAAAAGTTTCCAGGGGCAAAAATTTGACCTGAAATTAATTATTTACAAGTTTTGTAGGAAGACTGGCTAAGTCAGTGCTACAGCTGAGAGAAACAAGCCAACACTTTCTCCAAAACAGCTTGAAACTGACAAAACACTAGGCTCTGAGGTCCTGGAGAGGCAAGAGGTCTGGGTCTTTGTGAGCTCTGAGCTGCAGGAGAGATAGCACAGGAAAATATGCAGGAAAGGGGTGAGCCTTCTAAGAGGGGTTTGGAGGGTTCTAGAAATAGGATGATTGGAAAGTCAGAAAGAAATAGAACAATGGTAATTTAGGCACTAAGATATAGGCAGAAAGAAATATTTAAAGGAACTTAGAGAGCAAAAGAAACAGCAAATGAAAGTATATATTTAGGGGTAAAATGGAAGGTGATCCAAAAGATAGTATACAGAAAATTTTATAGTAAATTATCAAAATGATTAACTGCAAGACTATTAAATTTTAGTCACATTTAGCATATCAATTTTGTTTACTTTGCTGCTCAATGCCCCAGAGGTGTTGCCTTTTGCGCTCTCAATTTTACAGATAAATCATTTTGTGACCACATTGTTGTCTAATTTCTAATTTCTCAAACTCAGTAAGTTTGCTGAATATATTGATACAGGAGGAATGCTTGTAATATTTTATTTATATTTTTGTCTAGAATGGGAAGGTGGAGTAATCTTTTGATGGGTTTCTCAGTAATACCCTACCTTGGGAGGGTCATTTGTGCATTTGAATTGCATGAGAGTGTTAGGTATGGTGGCTTTCTTCCTTTGATAAAATATGGCTTCATCAAACTAAGTATGGAGGGCAAAAACAAGGACAGCCTTCCTGATTATGTATGTCCCTATGTGCACAAGCTACTCTGAACACAGGGCCTCCCTGCTTTTTCCCTGATAATACACATGCCAAGAAACCACATAGCCTCACATTAAAATTCACTAGGGCTTTTAAAAACATAGGATGCACTTGTATTTCTATAATTCTTGTTCTCCTACCTACTTTTTGCATATGTGTATATATAATATATAGCCCCTTTTGTAAATCTAAGTGGGACTCAGATTCTATTTCATTATTTGTGGTATGTCTCATCTGGTAAAAAATATGAAAAAGTAACATTGTTATCTTCTTCATTAGAATGATGCTAAGTGTTTCTGAGTTTCCTATAATTGTTATTTAATATGATTGTTTCAGACTATCATGGTATGCTTTATTGTAAAATCTAAAACAGGCAAAACGTAGGGTGTGAAAGGCATCAATTTCTTGTTTCTAAGAAGTTTACTAATGGTAGTTTAACTGTTCAGGTCTGGGAATATTTTCACCTTCATGCAGGCATGTAAGAGATTCACTATGTGTAGTGGGTGGTATCTGGACATATAAAGTGTATTCAGCAAAGGTGTGGCAATGATAAAGTCAAGGCCTGTGGGAGTATTAGGTAATGTAGGCAATAAGATGAAGGAGAGTAGTCACAGAGTTAGGGGTCACAGGAACATACAAAGAGTAGTGTAAAGATTGCAAATACATTTCCCTCAACCACAGAGTAGAAACAGCCTGTTGCAGCATCCAGGTAACAGGATGGGTAATCTCCTTCTGGATGTGGTCCATGAACATGGCCCAGATTTCATAAATATCGCCCCTCCCTTTCAGTATCTATGCAATTTTCATATCCTGAGTTAGGCTTATAAATGTCTCTAAAATGGGAAACTTTTATTTTGCAGTTTTATTGTCATTATCACAGCCCAGGTACTTGTCTTCTCCCTCCTAGACACTTATAATATAGCTTGCAAATTGGTTTTTCTAAGGATAGCTTCAAAAGTTTTTAGCATATCTCTAAAAGCCTTCTGGACCCAATAGCTTTATAACCATAACATGATTTTTTGTGTATTTTATGTGATATTTATATATATATAATATTATATTATCTGATGTTTTCAGGGGCATCATGTCACATAGCGGTCTGTTTATACTATTTAATCCCCTGAGGTCATGAAAAAATATTAGCAGATGCAATGACCCAGGCTAAGGAAATCTGAACTGCAACACTATATTTGCAGTCAGAAGTGACATGGGGATTGTGGAAGCCACAAAGGTGGGAAATTATGACAGAGGATTCCATAAATGTCTTACATAGTGTTGCTTCAAGAGAGCAAAGGAATACACATGTTCTGGTCCTTAGGAAACTTTGGGAAGTGAAGAACAGAAAAGCAGAAGGTTGGGGGGCAGGGCACCTCAGTGAGCTGAGCCTCATGAAGCACAGAGGACAAGCCAGCATGCAGCTGAAAAGGAATCTAAGTTTCATTCTTTAGGACTTATTTCATATCTAACATTGATCCTTAAATTCACTGTCTTCTAAGTTAAAACACATGAAATTTATAGCTAAACTGTGATTTTTAAAGTATAGTAGATAACTTTCCTGTTTTGTAGACTGAATGTGTTTATCCAGTGCATAGACAGAAATCCTGATGCAGTGACCTTAGAAAATGGGAGCTTGGGGAGGAGCCAATGGCTGTGAGCTGGAAGGTCTTATGGGCAGACCTGTGTTCCTACAATAGAAGCCTGTGCTGCTTTCTGAGCCTACTTTCAATGAATGAAGATGCAGGAAGATGATGATGCACAGGCAACCAGCACAAGGGCTCAGTTGGAATTGGAGTACGCTGGTCGCACCTCCTTTCCCAGTTGTAACCCCTTGAAATCTGAGAAATAATCTTCCATTGTGTATTAGCCACACAGCCTGTTCTATGTTGTTAAAGCTGCTTGAGAAGACTAAAATGCCTCAGAAATGTGGTTCAACCTTTTACCTTTTATTGAAAATAGATTTTTTTTCTCATGCAATATTTCCTGATTACAGTTTTTCCTTTCTCTGTTCCTCCTCATCCCTCCTCCACTCCCTTTCTGTCTATTTTAAAGCTGTTTTCACGTTAAACAAACTAAGTGTGCCTATGTATTTTATTAAGATTTTGGGGGGAATTGAATGTAAGTCACCCAGAAAATAGGTGACACATAATATATATTTCAGGAATGAAAGTCCCACCCTAACTCTCTTCCTTTTCTGTGTCTTTTCATTTTGACAATTGTCACTCCAACACACGAGGAAGGCATGCTAAGACTTGATTGCTATCACCTGAGAAAATACTATAAATAATGACTGATCCCAATTTTACAATGTGTTAGAAGACTGATACTTATTCTGGGAAGTATATGCATCTGGTTCAGAAGCAATAAAAGCAGAAATCTAAGCCAGAATATGTATTCAGTTAGACCCGTTTTTTTAATAGAGCTAGAAACTCATTGCTTGCTTCTTTTCTTGCCATTTGAAGTGAATAGCTGTATCCATTGTAAATATTCACTTCCAAATTCATTATGATGAACAAATAAAATGCAAAGACTCCAAACTTGCTATATGCTTTCTACCAATGCTTATGTATTCCTACAGTGTTTTTTTTCATACCTCAGAGGGATCAGTAAAAATAGAAAGGCCTCTGACCTTCTCCTCTCTTGGGTAGATAGAGTCATGATGACAAGCTTTCTTATCATGGATCCTTGGAGTGACTCAAAAAGACAATGCTGTTTGTGTGGAAGAATTCGTCATCTGCACAGCCCACAAGAACACCTTCCTCCACTCTCTCTGTCATAAGCAGGCCTGTCATAATGAATATGTAAGGTTGCAAAATTCAAAGTGGGCAATTAGTATTTTATTACTGACTTATTTTGTCAGGAATATGGTAACAAAACACCACAAGTTGGGAGCTGAAACAAAATATTTTTTCTACTATTCTAGTGGCTAAAATGCTGAGATCAGTCTCTCTCTCTCTCTCTCTCTCTCTCTCTCTCTCTCTCTCTCTCTCTCTGTGTGTGTGTATGTGTGTGTGTGTGCATGCACATGCAAGCACACATGTGAATGCACACATGCATGCGTGTGGGTGTGTGTATGTATGCATGCATGTGTCTGCATGTATGTGTGTGTGCATGAGTGTGTTAGTGTATGTGTGTGTGACTGTGCATGTATGTGAGTGCTTGTCTGTGAGTGAGCCATTATGAATGTGCATGTGCGAGTGTGAGTATGTGTGTGTGTGTGCGTGTGTGTACTTTGACCTGTCACTTTTCCTGCAGGTAAAAATTTTCCTCTATCCTGTGTGTTTACACTATCTATCTTCTGTATATATCTATCTTCATTTCTTCATTCATTCAGGGCATCAGTTGTTGAGAACTGCTCTGCCCCACGCTTGGGGGCCAAAATGGCGGGGACCACTCTGTTAGTGTTGGAACCTGCACTGCCAAAAGCCGTGGGTGCTAAACTGTTAGAGCCCGCATTGCCCAAAGCTGCTCCAGTCCATGGGTTGGGGTTCAGCAAGAGAGAGAGTGAGGATGGACGTGAAGAATGGAGACCAGACAGAGTGTGATTCAATCTGGTTTATTCTCCAGTCTCTTCTTCTCTCCAAGTTCCTAGTTCCCAGTCCCAAGTTCCAAGTCCTAATTCCTAGTACCAAGTCTCAAGTCCTAATCCCAGTTCCAGCTGTAGTAAGTCTCAAGTCCTTTTTCCTAGTTCTAAGTTGCTAGTCTCTTTCCCAGTTTCAAGTTCTTTTCCAAGTCTCGAGTTCCTAGTCCCTAGTGCCTCCAAGTTCCAGGTTCTTCTTCCGAGTCTCAAGTACTTTCTTCTGTCTGCCTCTCACCTTTTATATGTCTCACTTCTAAGTCACGCCTTTAAGTCACGCCTTTAAGTCACACCCTGAAGTCACACCTGTGACTTAAGGCTGTTGTAAACAAGTCTCTTGTAAGGGTATATGGCTCAAGATGGCTGCAAGGATGATAGCCACATTCTGTGTAGGCTTTCCACAACCAGTAAGAGTGGACTCTCTCCTAAATGCCTTAATTTGTATGAATTCTTAATTATCATTTCTGAAATATGGTCACTGTACTTAGTTGTAAGGTGCTGAATATTAGCACTTCAACCTATAAATTACTACTTTAATCCAGGTGCACATAAGCAGCAGTTATTACAGAATACCTTCCGAGGGTTTTTTAAAATTATTTTGTTTATGTTTTGTCATGGTTTGAATGTATCTCTTTATGGTTCAGTTCTTTAAATTGAAGTTTAAAAATTATTTATTATTTAATATGTAGCTGTGTGTCTGCATGGATTTAGAAGTACCACATATATATAAGAACTCATAAATGACATAGAAGACATTGGATCCCTTTGAATTGAGTTACATGCAGTTGTAAGCCACTTTGTGGGTGGGTACTGGGACCTGAATGTGGGTTTTCAGTATGAACCATACATTTTATTACCTGCTGATCCCTATCTGTAGCCACCATTAGTTAAAATTTTTGTGATAAATATAGAAGTACTAAAAGGCAGAAAACTTAAGAAATGTTTGATTGTGAAAGTACAGCATTTATGAAGGGCTTAATGACATTTTGGAGGATTCTCCTGCATCCAAAGAGAATTGTTCTTTCTTCCCTTGCCTGTGTCCACTTCTTTGGTTCTCCAGCCACACTGAGTGACTGACATATATCTCTCAAAGGATGAGAAGATGCTTGGGTCATGATCTTAGGCTTCCCAACGTTCACAACCAAATTCAAAACAAATTTTCTATCATAGATAACTCATTCTCAATGATTCAGTTATCCACAGAAAACAGGCTCAGTAAGACTGTCTCCCTAAACTTATATTTCTTAGTAGTTAAAAAATAGCTATCAATAATAATGATTTTGATCAAAAGTCAATGAAATGTTTTTGTTAGAAAGTACTATTAGACCTTGTGAACAACTAAACACCAGGGTGGCAAATGTATGTCCTGTTAATTCTGTAGCCAATTATGTGTGCTGTAGATTAGGAAACACCTTTCATCATTTATAACAACCCATGTCTAACAGATTACTGTAGTGCTCTGAGGGAGACCAGGTATTTTCTCCTCTCAGAGGAAAAATTAGCCGAGATCTCACCTTGCATTCCATATTGCCTTCCCCACAGTGCTTGTCCCTCTGGGACATCCCTCCAATTGCATCTTCTATTTCACTGCTTTGCTGTCTTTGCTCTTGCTCTTTAACAGTGTCCATTTGTTTCCTGAATTACTGGTCTTGGCTGTGCTTTTGGACTAACTGCACTTGAGTCCAGTTTGCACCGAACTCAAATGGCCCATCACCACAATCTCTTGGGAACTGGTCTTTACTTTCAACATTGCATTTTGCCTACTTTTGAGCTTCACATACTCAACTTTCCCCCCAACATCACTTATGAAAAATCATAGTTCTTTTGGAGATCCTCTGAAAACACTGTCTGTTTCACACAGCCCTCCTACTACCCCTCCACATCTTGTCTGCCTTTCATGATTTGGGCCACACTATGAAATGCATAATTTAACATTTACAATGTATCCAGTATTGCATACTCTGTTCAAAGTTAATGCTATTTAATCTCTACCTCACTATATTTGTTAAAATATTTAAGGTGTATATAATTACTAGAAAGATATTACCAACTGGTGTTTTTTTCCAGGTCCCTCTTTTCATATCATCTCATATTAATTTGCAATACATTGCATTAGTATCAATATCAATACATTGATATTAATACTTTGTTACCAACATCAAGTTGGTATTTTACTTATATTACCTGTGCCTTTTTTTCCTACTATCTTTTTAGAATGTATGGACTCCAATCCCATTGTACAAGCATATTTTTGTTCCCCGCCCCCTTTGGCTATTACATCACCTCAGATTTTGCTTATTTTAGATGACCTTGACATTCTAGAAGATATCCTAGCAGATTTTTAAGATTGTTCTTAGCATGACATTTCATAAATGCTCTAAACTTGCCTTGTCATGACTCATGTTAACATCAGTCACCAGGCTATAATAGACTGTATTATGATTCACAATCATAAAGCAGCTGTTTATTCTTTTCTTTAGGTATTTCTCACTATGAGTAGGCCATACTTAAGTGAGGCTTGTTCTGTACCTCCTTGAGATCAGAATAATTATGTAATTCCAATTTGCTTGAGTATTTTCTCCTTCTACCAACTGAAAAGTACTGTGCTAGTCAGCTTTCATTTCTATGACAAAATTCCTGAGAAAATTATTGTAAAAAAGAGATTGTTTTTATCTTGCAAAATATTTTCAAAATTTCAACCATGGTCATTTGGCAAACTTGCTTTCAACATGGGGGTCAGGCTGTGCATTAAGTCACGGAGTGTGTGATGGAACAAAACTGATTACCCCATAGAAGCTGACAGAGAGAGAGAGAGAGAGAGAGAGAGAGAGAGAGAGAGAGAGAGAGAGAGAGAGAGAGGTTAAATCCTAGTGTCTCCTTCAAGGCAACACCCACAGTGATCTAATGTCATATGCCACACCTCTTAGTCCTACAGGCTGGTGCTGGTGGTCTCTCTTGGAAACTCCAGAGCTAAACTATAGCAACTTGGTCTACTAAATATCAATATCATCTAATTATCCAATTGTGACAAAAAGCTGCCTGGCATTTACAACTAGAAGCTGATTATAAAAAGTAAAATAATAGGTTGTAGTATAAAAGTACCCACTACTCTCCCAGAGGCTCCATGTGTTTTTTTCCTGTATTCTTAGTGCTGTAATCTGGGAGTTCTCTGGACTCGGCTAGCCAGGTTGCTAGCAGTTAATAAACCAGTAAGGTACAGATTCCGTGAAAGGAGACACAGTGTCTCAAAAGTATTGTGAGAATGAATCGAAGAAAATACCCAGTGTGTTTCTCTAGCCTTGACATACCTGTACATGCTTATGTGTCTGCACCTACTCATAAACAAGCAGCATGCACATGCACACACACACACACACAGAGAGAGAGAGAGAGAGAGAGAGAGAGAGAGAGAGAGAGAGAGAGAGAGAGTTGAAATAGAAAATGATTTTTCTACATGTGGACACACTGAGAGAAAAAAAGAACATATGCTAATAGTTTGATGATATAATGAACACTATAACAGACAAGTTAGGATTTCTGATTTCTGAAGTTATAAGTAACTTGAAGTTCTAAGGATGCACATTTTTGAAAACCAAATTTTCCTAATTTAAGAAGATAAACGATCCTCAAGAATAGGTGAGATTTTCCTTGTGACAAATCTGAACACAGTCAGGGGTTCAGAAAGCTCTAGGAAATGCAGAACTTTTAGATTGGCATTCTATGTGTCACTTGAAATAGGAACTGAAGCTGAGTGAGACCCAGAGTGGTAAATCTGAAGTTGCTCTGCTTTTTCCACTTAGTCTCGGAGATGTTGTGAAGCTTCAAAATTAAATTAAAAGAATGTCTAAAAAGAGTTCTTGGAGCTTTCTTAGTTCTTTCTTTCTTTCTTTCTTTTTTTTTTTTTTTTTTTTGGACTTAGCATCAGTCATGGCAATCACAGATGTTTGAATTTGATTTAACAACCCTATCATTTTTTCAGCACGAGAAAAAAGCTGTCAAACAATATACACATAAATGCTACTGGCAACAGTTCAAGAAGCTAAGCCCAGAAAATAATGTTGTCCTATTAAAAATATCCATTTAATAAAGTTTCTTTCAAATTTCCTAGAAACTAAATGTAATTAGAAAGTGCCAACACATAAATACATGGAAACAAGAAAGATACAAATAATGAAGAAACCAAAACTTTTCAAAGGTAAAAGAAATGTAGCTACTCTGTGGTAGATTCTGGTTAGGTTTACAAAACTAGAACCAAGACTGAAGCTTTTGTTTTTACCTCTTTAACTGATAAAACAGAAAAGTAAATTGTCCTTTCAGAACTATCATTCTAAGTAATAAGTAAATAGTTCAGTTTTGTTGGAAATAATTTATCTATTGTTGTAAAGTGTTAAGGAGACTTGAACCAGACAGTTCTGTGTTTTGTTTGCCAAGTAGCATTGCCATGTGATTATAAACGAGAAGTCCCCAGTGTGAAATAAATATGATACTTGAAAATAATTTGGTACTAATTAATAAAAGCAAGAATAGAGTTGTAAGAGCATCTTTAACCTGTCCAAAAGGAAAAAAAAAAGTTGTGACTGTCAATTAATTGACTTGAAACCAAACAGTTAATCACATTTCCATACTATATCAGATTATGCGATTTTTCCAATGGAAGTGAAACAAAATAAAAACAAATCAACAAGCTCAGCAATGCGATATGTTAATTACCAGTTACCATCTAGTCTATCAGATATCACATAGAAGCAAAGACGATGACCAATAATGGAGACTAAATCAACTTCTCTGAGATTCGCTTTCTGAGAAAGTTGCATCCACTGTTGTTTGCAGCTCATAACTGTTTCTTCTCTATGCACCACCTAAGATGTGATCTGAGTCCTGACTAAAGCTTTAATTCTGCCTCTGAACAGTAACCTGATGCTCCTGCTACAGGTTAAATGCTGGACAGGGCGGCATCCAAGCCTGGTTGCTGAATTCATGCCTTACGCTTATTGCCCATGTATGGCTTCCTGCGTTGCTTCACAGAAGTGTTTGTCATAGTACAGCTAGAGACAGTCTCTAGACACTGAGTTGTTTGTCTGAGGTGGTATAAGTGCCCACTGAACTGTTATTCTTACATAAACAAATAAGCTAGTTTAAGAAAAATGAATGCAGATGCAAATAACCATATCTATTGGTTTAATTCAATCTCAGAAAAACAATACATGCTTTGTCACATTTATAATTCTTGGATTTTGAATAAATCTCTAAAATTCTGTATTTCATAAAAGTGTAAATGAAATTGTCTGAGGAAACAAAGATAACAGGGGCAGCAGGTGTAGGAAAAGAGGTGTGTGCAGGAGTACAGAAAACCATTTAATCGATATACACATTAATACTTTTATGAAAATGTATTTATAGAAAACAGTACAATTTACAATGGCTAAATGCCAATGACTATAACAATATAAATTTTAAAAAATCAGTTTTAGAACTCTAAAAGAATACAGGAACCCACGTGCGAGAGTGCTTAGAAACCTATGTGGAATCTTGAAACAGCAATTACATGTCTAATAAACCAAATAAAAACATCAAGGCATGTGTTTCCATGCCTGCCCTTTCTGTTTCCCTTCATGGGATAGTAATTTATTTTTACATTGTTTTTTTAAATATGTATTTTTCCAAGGTGAACTGGAACTAGAGCAGGCCGGTTGTCATGGAAACTTTAAGAACATTGATCTAGAATGGGACTGAGGCAATAGGTTTACTTTTCTTATCAGTCAAATAAGACATAAAAAAAAAGGCTGGGCAGAGGCCTTTTACCATCTGGATAATAGCATCATGAGGTCTCCTGGCCCATTCAGTTGTATTTTGAGTGTCCAAATGGAAAACTGAGTCTTACACATGAAGACAGCTTGTGGTCTTTTTTCTTTCCTTCATAAGAATTTTCTCTTTCGAGGTGAGACCAGGTGACATCACAGGGCATTTCAAAGTGAAGATGGGCTTCCTGCACTGACCTCATGGATCTGGATAGAGTGTGGGCTCGTTTCTCATGTGTATTTACATAATGCAGATACTGCACTTTAGCAGATTAATTATTCTACTTTCTGTCTATGCTTTCTTTCCTTGATGCTTGACAACAGACTTCCCTCCACCGGGGGAAGAATCTCTGTGTGAGTGCTGGGTAGCTCCTACAGGCTCTTCTTGGGAGATGTTTCACCTTTATACTGGTCTAGTCCTCTGGCATGGCGTTTCCTAAATGAACAGGAGGCCATTTTATTTTTATGGGTCTGGAGAGATGACTGAGTGGTCAAGAGTGTTTGCTGCCCTTCCAGAGGACTGAAGTTCAGTTTGTAGCACCCTCATCAAACAACTTCAAATCCTATGGCTACACCACATGCTGTTTGCATGCATGGGTATCCACACAATATAGCAGACATTCTCTCTCATATACAAATGATTTATTTTCTTTTTCTGGGCCAGATGGCCTTGTGAATCTGACCAAATATGTGCCAAAAAGTCAACTTCTGTTAATAATTAGAGGCTTTCAAGAAATAGCCTATTGGAGGAACACACTTTGACATACAGACCTCACATTCAAGCTCTAGAAATGGCTAAATAAACACTTAATATGTTATGATTTTTTTGTTGTTACAAAAGCACTTAAAATTACCCCTAGAAACTTTTAGCATGCCTTTTGATGTATCTTCAGTTATCTGGTATCGTTTCTCAAGTCTCTGTGTTCCCTTTTCATTTAGATTCAATGACTTTCATTCCTGTCTTTAAATTTTATGAATTTTCTTATGCCATCTGTGGCAGCTGTTGAGTCTGTTTGCTAAAACGTATGTGTGTACTTCTTACTTCTATAATTACATTTACATCTTCTAAGTACCTTCTTCCTCCATCATGTATTAAATATTAACCTCCAAATGTGACAATTACAGGCTGCCTGGTGTGGCACGGCAACCATTCTTTATTGTTTTATAATAATGTAGTTTTTAAAATAGCTCCATTCTGCCATGGGTTTGTTCACTGCTCCATTGTAGATATTTTAAAAATTTCTGATGAATCGTAGGATTGTGCCTCTGAGAAGGAAATTTTGAGCCTTCTAAATATGTGCATTATGCATTTTCCTACATGGATAAATTCAATTTGAATAGTTAGGAATCCAAATTCAATCTGAATAGTTAGGAATCAGGTCATTGGGTCATGAAACGGAAGGAGGAAAAAGGAGAAAGAAGAGAGGGGAGAAGAAATGAAGAAGGAAAGTAAATAATTTCATAGACACAATTTTAAACAAGTTTCTAATATACTAAACTGAAACTACATTGTGTGTGTGTGTTTGTGTCTTTGTGTCTGTGTGTATGTACAGTGTGTGTATGTGTTTTTGGTGTTTGGGTTATGTATGTATATATCTGTGTCTGTGTATATGTGTATAGGTGGTATATGTATGTGTATGTATGGTATAAATGTATTGTGTATGTGGTATATGTGAATGTGTGGCATGCACATGTGGTGTGTATGTATGTGTGAGGAGGGACTGTAGGAAGGTATGTGTGTGTCTTTGTCATATGATATATATTCCTATATGATTAGCACACCAAAAATGAAAATTATTTAAGTCACTCACTGGTGAGACATTTTTCTTTTATCTAAGAACTAAGTCTTCTTTTTTAGTGTTATCACAATTGCAAAGCATTTATGTAATTTGAGCTGATATGCAGCCTGAGCTGGTTATTAATATTTGTGAATCTAAACTTTATAATACCAGCATACCTGGAATCTTGGTTTGAATATAACATCCAAGTGGGTTTTATGAATAATTAATTGAACATTATGCAAGGATCCATCCTTCTGTATTGTCCCTCTATTCTCCAAATCTTACCTGCCTCAAAATGATAGAATTTTGAATATAAAATTTTTTCTGTATTTAGAATAATTTTCAATCCCAAGCTAAAATTATTTTTGAAACCTTTAATTTTGAAAAAATAAGATTATATGTTTACATTAATGTTTTCTGAGAAAATATGTAAGTAAATGAAAATTTAAAAATGAAGTTATCATTTCTTCATTTACTTAACATTTACTAAATGTTTAAAATTGAATGGTTGAAAATAATATGAGAGAGGACAAATGAGCTAGCTCAGCATGTAAAGGCACCAGCAGCCAAACCTCTTGACCTGTGATCAATCCACAGGGGCTCATTGTGGGAGGAAGTAACTGGCTCTTGGACTCTTGAAAACATTTCTATAACCTCCTTATGCATAGTCTCTCTCTCTCTCTCTCTCTCTCTCTCTCTCTCTCTCTCTCTCACACACACACACACAGAGAGAGAGAGAGAGAGAGAGAGAGAGAGAGAGAGAGAGAGAGAGAGAAGACAGAGACAGACACAGAGAGACAGAGACAGAAACACACAGAGCGACAGAGAAAGATGGACAGGGAACACACAAAAACAAACACACACAGAGAGAACACACACACAAACACCACACCTACACACACACACACCAATTAAAACTTTTACCAAACGAATGTAGAGAAAAATGAAAGAGGACGTTGCCTTTAGGAATTGACATAAAAGAGAATAGTATAATATTAATTATTGTGGCCTATGGATACCAGGAACATGCTGGTGCTTATGTGCATTTTCAGCAGAGGGATCAGTGATATTTAGACAATACTGTAGAGTTTAGCAGTCTGAAGTGATCTTTAAAACAGATTTATTGTGTTTATGTGTGTGTTGCCTCTGTGTGTGTGTGTGTGTGTGTGTGCACTATGCACTATGTGCTTGCCTGGTATCTTTGGAAGCCAGAAGAAGGTATGAGACTCCTGAAAGTAGAGTTACCAATCCTTCTGAATTTCTGTGGGGAATGCTAGAAACCAAACTTGGATTTTCTGCGTGTACCTATAACAGCCAAGCCATCATAAGAGTTCCTAAAATGTGAAAGACCTGCCAGTGAGTCTAGGTCTTTATAAGTCTGAAATTTTAAATAATTAAAGCACAAATGTGAGATAACTGTGATCATGGACACGATGCTCATTTTTTGATTAAGAGTAATTTGTGCTTATTGTTAGCCAAATTATAGTAGGTAAGAATACTTAGAATTTTACACCTGATATCTTAATTCTGAGAAAGTGGGGTTTTATAATATCAAAAAAACTCCTCTAGTAATGACATTAAATAGTCCTGTGTATTCATACTTAAAAGTGATTCAAATACATACTGGAAGCACATTTGTGTGGGTGAAGGAAGGAGTGTACTCAGTTGAGTTTGATGAGCAGGCATGATTCTTCCACTGTTAATGAACATGAATTCTGGCTGAGGATTCAGTAATCAGACCCTGCCTCGGCACTGGCAATGATGAACTGCAGTCCTATACAAGCCAAGCCACCTCCGAAACATTCATGCATAAACTGTGCTTTATTTCTAGCATAAACTGATTTTATGAGTATTGATGTTAGGTCGTATAATCTCCAACTTATAGGGGGAAACCCCGCACTCTTATAAATGTGAGGGACTATAAAATCCATTATATAACCTTTAATCTACTAAAAACCCAGAGTGTATATTATTTTTGCTTAATTCATTGGTAACATGGGTGCTGAATTAATTCTTTCAGATTCAAATCTCCATCTTGTAGGTTTTTCCTTTACCTACTCATGCTTTTCTATGTATTCCTTTATAAATACAGTTCTTGGTTTGTCCCAAATGCTGAAGATGAAACCAAACCATTGCCTTTGGTGTACACGTGTGCTTCCACTAAGTATACACTCCACCTGTTAAAATCTCCTTGAGCAAGCCTAATTTGAAAGTGACATCTATGCCTGTATTTCACGGATTAAACCTTGTCCCTTCTGCAGTGTTGCAAGGCAGGTCTTGTTGAAGGTGATTAGATCTTAAAAGCATCACAGATGTGTATGGGATTAGTGCCTTTATAAAATATGATCAGGAGAGCCTGGTTGCTCCTTTCACAATCTAAAAACACATCATTAGACAGCAAACAGAATGGTGCCTTGATCTTGCTCTTTTAATATTCAGAAAAATAGTCCAATTTTCACAAACTCCATAACTTTTTTTGAAATGGTAATCTAAATGGTTGAGCATATGTCTTTACATATTTTCAAGGTAGCATATAAATTCTATTTTTATTACTGAACTCATCCAGTAATTTTTTTACAATGTGTGGTGAGTGCTGTGTTAATGAAGAATGAAGAATGATAAAAAAAATTAATCAAAGAATTTTAGTGACACATCTACATTTTCTGAATAATTTTCAGAATACTTATGGTTGATTTCTATGAGGAAATAGAACAAGTAAATTTTCCCCTTGTTTTACCAGGACTTAAAATATTTTCTTTAGGTAAGAAGGAAAGTGGTTTTCAGGTTAAAGTTCATTGATGTTGGACCCTGATATCATTGGTCCCTACTATGTTACTCCAATATTTTGGTGTAGCAATTAAAACCTAACACATAGTGTTCAGTCTAAATACTACAAAATTATCTGTAGTATATGTGAGACTCTTAATTGGATTATCTCTCTATTTCAGAGTAGCACATGTTCATTAGTGAATCGAGGTAAACCAAGACTTTTTCAGCACATCGGATAAGGCAAAAGTTGCCAGGGGGAACAAAACAGCTGACACGTGATGATTTGTTTTGGTTTGTTGTTGTTGTTGTTGTTGTTGTTGTTGTTGCTGTTGTTGCTGTTGCTGCTGCTGCTGCTGCTGTTGCTGTTGTTTTGAGACAGGTTCTCTTGAATCACAAGCTCCCTTCAAACTCCCTGTGTGGCTGAGAATGACCTGAAGTTTCTAATCTTCCTCCCTCTGTCTCCCAGGTTCTAGAATTACAGATACATGACTCAGGCCCACTTTATATAGAGCTAAAGATGGAACCCAGGGCCTCAGGCACGCTAGGCAATTACTCTACTGATCAAGCTCTTTCTCAAGCTGTTGTCACTTTATATGTAGTCATTACAGATAAAATTAAAGGCTAAATAAAAACAGTGTTTGCTACTTGATAAATAAAATATGCATTACACTTTTAGTGAGGATGTTACCTTCTTTAATTGTTTCAAACCGTGAGCTTTTCATTGAGATGCATATTAACTGCAGACTTAATAATGTTTCTATATGTTAATAATTTTAAATGAAAAACACTGAAGCTATTTTCCAGAAACATGGGAGGAAGCATTTACATCCTTAAAGGATTATTTTACATTTAACCCTTTGATTTGAATGGTTAACCATATGGGAAGTATTATTATTTTTTTTACATTAGTGCTAATAGCAAGCGTTTTTTGACCAGTGGCGGTAAGAGGATTAAAAGCCACTGTGATAGGTTTGCAGAGATCCCCCTGAGATTAATCCTTGTTATAACAGCCTAGCAGGGACAAGCAACTTGATTTCCCTTCTATTGATTAGGTGCTTCTTATTTTTAATCATGAAATGAATGAAACTCCACAGAGATAATACCATCTTACATTTATATGGTGAAGTTAAAATGTACTATCACAATATTAAGTAGGTCTATTAAACCCTATCTCCTTTTAATACCACTTAATATAAATTCAGGGGGGTCTATGAAGATTGGATATAAACTAAGTATTTGGGATTATAATACATATTATAGATGACCACTTATGCCTCCACTTTCCTTATCCACTAAAGCTAAACCCTATGTCAATGATAAGGCTGTAGAGATTTTTACTTCTGTTTGTTTTAAAGTATCAAAAGAAAAACCCCCTCATTTCTCCTGAGTTATTTTTTAAGAGTATTTCGAAAAGTGGAAAGAGATAAATTTTTGTATCTTTGTAAATTCCAGTTATTCTTAACCCACCACACCCCACCCTACTTTGTAGCCATGATAATATAGACAATACTTCCTGTCCTCTCAGACTCATGCGTAATCTTAAAAGAACATAGGAGTAACATTCATCTATTAAGAGAGACAGAATGAGAGTGGATCTGAATTGGAAAGGAGGGGAGATAGGGAGGAACTGCCTGCAAGGAGTAGAAGGAAGGGAACTCATAGGATCCATTATGTAAAAAATGAATCTATTCTCAATCAAAGGGAAGAATCATTTTAAAAGACCAATCAAGATGGTCTTTATATAATCCATAAAGAAGGTGATGGAAAAATTATTTAATTGGTTAAAACTTAAGCTGGAATGCTGAGAGGTTTACCTTAGTTTATTTATTAAATTACCTTGGACAGTGATGCCTAATTTAAAAGAAGGTTGGAAAAAATAACTAAAAAGCATTTCTGAAAAGAATATTTAAGTATTTACAGAACCTCTCTGTGCAAATGGTTTTGAACTGGAGGGGACTCTTGTAACATTGTAAGTAGTTATTGGTTTATTTTGTAATAAAGTTACATTGTTTCTATTACTAATAAATCTTTATAAAACAAATACATACAAATAGAAGTAGAAACTAACCCAGAGTCTGTTCACAGTTAACACCTGATTTTGATCAGGCACATTCATATGCACTTGAAAATGGAAGGAGTAAAGTTATCAAAACATTCTGTCAGTCAGCATTGTTATAGTAAAGTACTTAAAATAGCTATTTTTATTTTTTATTTTCATAAAGGTCATTGTACCACATGACACAGTGTGCCTTTTTGCTTTGCTGAGTCTTCCTCCCTGTCATTCTCTCTCCTGCCTTGACAGCCCTGATGTATGAATTCTTCTCTGGCCTTTTCTGCTTACTTCTTGTGTAGTTCTGGTCAACCATATCGTAGCCAGATTCCTCTGCCTACTAACCACTTGGTTGTACCCGATGGTCCCTAATTTCTTTACCTCTAAGATGCAGGCACTTTCTTTGTTTCTTTTTCATTTTATCACTGAAATTAGCAATTAGCGTGGAGTTGCCTATGAAAAAAAAGAGGAATCACTGATATCATTATCCTAGGCACAAGAGCTCATTAAACTAATTGGATTTATGTGTGGGTAGAACTGGATTGGACTAGGCTGCCACACTGGGCCAGAGAAAACTTTCAAATAGATATTGTTTAGCCATCTAATTAACAGTCACTGTGAAACAAAAGATTTTTAAATACGAAAATTCACATATAGAAATAGATTCAATTACCGATTTATTTCTCTTGTCTGAAACTGTCACCGTTTTTTAAAGTATAAAGCTCAACGTGAGCCGAACTGGTTATCTTTTTCTTTTCAGAAATTTTTACACCAATCAATTTGAAAATCAAGTGATGAAATAAATAAGTCATTCTATATTGGCTTATGAATATTAGTTCATTACTATTGTCAGATTTGAGCTATGAATTGGTGTTGTGTGACACTATTCCTGGGAGACATCATCAAATATCTCATTCCAGATAATAAATCAATGGAAGACCAAAGACAGGATACTACAAAATTCAAAGTTCGTAAATGAACGAATTGTTTGGGGTTTCATGTAGATGTATACATGACTCTTTGTAGAAGCAGATAGTGCTCTCAGCTGCTGAATCGACATTGATGTCACCCATCGTGGGTGACATCAAAGTTGGAAACCTGCAATGGGGTGCACAAACTGCAGGCAGCTTAACTGATTGGAGAGTCTTTTTTGAGGTAACATAGTTGGTTCTGACTCGCTTTCAGGGAGTTTGACTGGTATCTACCACTTTTAGAGAGTGCTGCTGGTCTCTTTTAGTTAGTTTTGCTCCTCTGAGAGTACTCTAAGGTAGCTTAACTTTTCTTTGCTTTTCCAGGCAGCTTGGAGTCGAACCTCTTCTTAGCACCTTAGTTTGTCTAAGAGGGTCTCTCAGCAGTTCTTACTGCCTATATGTGTTTGGGGGCTGCTGGTGGAGCCTAGCATATATGATCAGTTTTAGGAACTTCCTGAAATCCTTTTAGGTTGGTTTTTTTTTTTTTTTTTTTTTTTTTTTTTTTTTTTTTTTTTTTTTTTTTTGAGTTCTTTGCTTGTTTGTTTTGTTTTTTTACTTCTTTAGCTTAATGACTTTAGGGGCAGAAGTGGAGTGGGGATGGGGTTTAACTCCATTGACAGGAACATACATCAGAGGACAACTGTTAGAAATTGTTTTCCTCCACCATGCAGGCCCTGAAGATTAACCTTGGCCCTCAGGCTTGGTGGCAGCTACTGCTGAGTTGTCCTGTATTTCACAATTTACATTTGCAAGTCAGTGTCAGCTCTGTATTGTTACTTACACAATTCGTTCATTTTCTCTTTGTCATAGTGAATTTTATGTAGCCTTCTAACAAATCACCTTTCCATATATCGATACATCCATTTATTCTGTCAGTATTTTTATTTTTTTTATTAGGTGAACATGTGTTGACTATCCCTTCTATGTAGCTGGGGCTATGAAGGGAATTTTACATAATTAATTACATCTGCTTCCCATAGCAGTTCTCCAAGATAAATATTGGTATTCTAATTGCAAATTCAAAGGCTGATTCCCAGAAGAAGTCAAACAATTTTGAAGGTCAGATTGGTAAGAGCGTTTGGCTCATCTTTATTTCCTAAAGCAGTTCTGTGGCATCCAGAGCACTTAACCAATGTTTATGAAGCAATGAATAAGTGAGACAGGATATACTGTCATGTATATAACACTTCACAAGTGAGCAGTTGAGCACTTCAAACCGTCTAGATTTACCCTCATTTTCTCTTTAGTTACAAATCCCTAGTAATCCCAGTGCTATTGAAGAACTTATTATTATCTTAAAGAAGAAGGGCCTGTGGTTGAAAGATGTTCAGTGAAGTTGCTTATGATCTTACCATTGTAAGAAGCAGGTTTGGAGATAAGACACAGCTTCTGACCCTGGAATTATGAACTGCCTGTACCCACATTTCATAATGTATGTGAATGTACAAAATCTGCTGTGTTCGTGAAGGTGATTTGTGGAAGTAAAAATTTTGCTGATACATTGAGAAAAACTAAGCATGACTATATAAAATAAATTTCAAGTTGTAACTACCTTGATCATCTTTGTAAAATCCAAGGATATCTTATATTCACTCTTCTGAAACCAATGCAATATTTTACTTATGATGCTTATAGGAAATGGGGACGTATGTGCACTTATATGCAGGTGAATTACGATATGTATGCATATAAATGTATACAGACATATCTGCCTATGTTTATATGCATAAACATATATGTCGTGAGATATTCTTTTTCTGACACTACAGATACTTTGCGTTCTCACACACTTCAAATATACTTGTGTGCCTGAACATATGTATTTTGGAACCAGCTGCTGCTGATACACTAAACTTTGCATTTTGTCATTGATTAAGCATTAATAATTTTATCTAAAGAAATTAAGTATAAGATTGCTAGTATATTTGGAACTATAAAACATAAAAATTGTGTGAAATTGTTCTAGAACACTTGATTTCACTAGAAACTATACAGCAACAAAATATACACTTTAGGGTCTTTGTTATAATCTGTTGATCATACTTACACAAAGATATCTTTCTGTATGCTTTTTCAATGTGGGTTCTTTCAGCAGAGGACATGAAATATGAATGGGGAATTATGGAAAGTGATAATTTAGATGTATTCTCTCCTGGAATATCAGTTGAATTAATTTTTTTTATCTCAGCTGCACATATGCAAATCTATATTTTTTCTTTCTTTCAAGATGAATCCAGAATCACTAGTCTGCATTCTTTCATTCCTGGTCAGGAGATTAAAATTGATCACTGGCCACACAAGGGAGTCTCCAGTTCTATCACTGTTCAGTGTGGTTAACGAGACCATGCTTGTCGTCTGTTCTCCTTAAGAAGTTACACGTATTATTGATTCCAGGGGCCATCTGAGACAGAAGGGATGTTGTATGGCTTGAAAATATTTTGCTACATTCAAGAAATAAAGAACAATGAGCCCTTATAGCAACTGGGACAGGTATAGTTTAACTTTGACAAATGAAGATATATATTTTTTGAGCTGGCAGAACACTTCAGGTAGAAATAATGAATGAACATTTGACACTTGATTTAACACAGGTCAAATGACTTGCAGTAAAAGAATGAGAATAACACTTTAATTATTACCCTTTCCTCAAAATGAATTGATGATAGGTTTGTCATGGTAGATCTGCACTTTAAACAAATGAGTCAGGCATAGCGCACTCTTTGTAAGACATCATTTAAATACAAGGAAGCATGGTTTTCTCAAAATCATCTAGCAATACAGAACAGAGAAGACTGTAGGAAAATAATTACCCACTAACCATTCCTGTCTGTTCTCTTTATTGTGAATAAAACTGCTGAATGCCTAATTGTATGGTAAATTGTTAGGCTAGGTTAAATATCTTTTTTCCTCTTCCTAACTATAAAAAATGTGTATTATCTTAATGCATACACACACAAAAACACACATGTATGCACACATGCATATATGTAAATATATTGTCTTGGAACTGGAGGGCTAGGTGGTTGTGAGTGTCACTCTGTGGGCTCTGGATCCTCCACAAGAGGAGCAAGCACTCTGCTGAACAATGTCTCCTGCCCCTCTAACAACCGTTTTACAGAATTGTGGAGGAAGCATGGGGTTGAAGAATTTGAGCTGATTTATGTCTAGTTTTTCTCCTTACTATGAAATATTTGAAAGCACATTCCACTTTTCTGAGCTTCACTTCTCATTTGTAAACAGGCAAGAAAATACACAGCTTACTGATTTACCATGGATCAATAAACCGAGAATATTCCTAAGTAACAGAATGATTTTTTAAAATAAGTTATTAAAGTATTTATTATCAGTGAGCTTGTACAAGGTTAGGCAGGTATATAAGGTGCTTTTCTGGTAAAAATAGTAGCCACAGTAGATTTTCTTTCTTTCTTTTTTCCTTTAAATATATATGCTTGTGTGTGTTTCCATATATTATATTCAGTAATACATATCATGCAATACAAAGAACTGCTCACAAGAATATGTAAATGACTCTAATATGTAAATTGTTTTTATCGCAATTCTCCCCACAGAAATTTAAAGAAAATAACCAACAATTAAAAAAAAAAAAAAAAACCACAAACATAGCAAAAAAGCATCAATGAACACCCGAAGATACATATAATAGGTCAGAACAAAAATCATCTATTCAAAGACTGACCAAAAATGTATCAAAACATTGATTACTCGGTTTATCAAACCAAAAGTTTACGGATATAAACCATTGCTGACATTAAAAAATGTAAAAATTGTATTGGTACTGTCAAACTGTGTGCTATACTGTAGTCCAAAGTGGTTTAGATACACTTGAGTCTAATTTAAGTTTTTTGTTGGTTATTTTATTTATTTACATTTAAAATGTTATCCCCTTTCCCAGTTTCCCCTCCACAGCCCCCCATCTCCTTCCCTGTCCCCCTGCCTATATGAGGGTGTTCTTCCACGCACATGCTTACTCCTGCATCAGTGCTGTAGCATTCCCCTACACTGGGTCATCAAGCCTCCACAAGACCAAGGGGCTCTCCTCCCATTGATGCCAGATAAGGCCATCCTCTGCTACATATGCATCTGGAGCCATGGCTCCCTCCATGTGTACTCTTTGGTTTGTGGGTTAGTCCCTGGGAGCTTTAGGGTTCTAGTTGATTGGTATTATTCTTCGTGTGGGGTTGCAAACACCTTCAGCTCCTTCAGTCATTCCCCTAACTCCTCCATTGTGGTCCCCATGCTCAGTCCAATGATTGGCTGCATGCTTCTGCATGTATACTGGTCAGGCTCTGGCACAGCCTCTCAGGGGACAGCTATATCAGGGTTCTATGAGCAAGCTCTTCTTGGCATCAGCAAGTGTCTTGTTTTAATGTCTGCAGATGGGATGGATCCCTAGGTGGAACAGTCAGTCTCTGGATAGCTTTAATGGAGGCGTGTAGCCGTGGGGATAGGGAACTGAGAGTAGCCACTAGAAAGTCCCAGATGCCAGGGACCCAATAGGTTTCCAGGACCAAACAGGGATGATATTAGCTGAAATACCCAACAAAGGGGAGAGAGAACCTCTAGAGACATAGACATGACCTCTGGTTGAGGAATGGAGCCACTCACCCATCTCAAACATATTAATCAATTAATATTAATTGTTCCTGTCAAAAGGAAATGTAGGGACAAAAAGTGGAGTAGAGATTAATTTAATTTGTGAATGTGTGAGTTTTATATAGCTCAAGAGAGAAGCTAACTTATTTCCAAGGAGTAACACAGAACTATAATTTTGTTTCTCTGGTTTGAGCCACCATCCATTGTAAGTATTGTTTCAATACTGAGTGCAGGAGAAAAAGAAGTTAACATTCTTTCTAAATGTTTATAATTCAGCACCATTAAGAAGCTTAGGCATAAGGCCTCACATTTTTATTGACTGACACTGGGAGGTGGCTAATGTACTACATATCACACAGTGTGATAGTTTTAATACAAAAGGTCCCCTTAGGCTCACAGGAGTGGGAGTGCACCTTGTTGGGGGAAGTGTGTCAATCAAGGTTGGCTTTGAGTTTTCAAAAACCCATTCTAGGTCTCTCTCTCTCTCTCTCTCTCTCTCTCTCTCTCTCTCTCTCTCTCTCTCTGTCTCTCTCTCTCTCTCTCTCTCTCCTTCCCTCTCTCCCTCTTCCCTCCTTCCTCTCTCTGTGCCAGCATGCCTGACTGCCTGTGAGTCAGGATGTGAGCTCTCAGTCTCATGTTTGCTTGCATGTAACCATCTTGCCTATCGTAATGATAATGTATTATCCTCTAATACTTCAAGCAAACCACCAATTAAGTGCTTTCTTTATAGGAGTTGCCTTGGTCATGGTGTGTCTTCACAACAGTAGAACAATACATAGGGCATGGGGTAACAGATGAGGTATCAGCAAATCTCAAGTGCGGTCATCTGGACCATGTTTCTCCTATCAAAAGTCTTTACTGGCTTTGCTTTCAACAACCCTGTTACCAGTGGCTAGAACTACCTAAAAATATGACTTACAGAACTTCCCTGTCAGAACTGTCATTTTGACACTTCCTTTTATGGGTATATGAGTAGCTCTGCCAGTTGCTTCCAGTCAAGTGTTATTCAAACTGACATAACACTCCATCTAATCTAAATTATACACACATCTGATATAATATAAATGCTAGTAAATAATGTTTCATTGATATTTTATTATGGTTATCAATAATTTGTGTTTTAAAACTCAAATAATTAATTATTAATAATATGTGTTGTTTAGGGAGAGATAGGACATATATGTATATTTAGAACAGATACAATTTTCAAAATGTATTATGCCCCAGGGTGTATACCCCTGTATACAACACCATTGATAGAGAAAGCTAAACTGATTATAGAAATGTGCTTCGTTGTTTTGCTCTGGTCATTAATCGCTCTCTCAAAAGTCCTCCTCTGGAAGTAGTATCACTATCACTAAAATTAAGTCAGGTTTTTTTTTTATGTGTCAAGACAAGTAGATAGATAGTTAGATAGATAGATAAATAGATAGATAGATAGATAGATAGATAGATAGATAGATAGAGTTTTCCATAAGCCATAACTAAATATTATTTCTTTGAGGCACCTACTTTACCTACTTTATAGTGTTCATTTGCTGACCCCTATATAATCCTTCCTTTTATGTTTATTTCTGTTCTATAGAAGAGAAAGGCTGAAGATTTGGCTCAACTCCTAGGGTACCACTCTCTACGACAATGTTTATTAATATCTACCTTATCTCTTCAGCTCCCAGCACCACCACCCTTAAAGCTGAAGATGCTCTCATTGAGTCTGACTTTTGCCCTTCATTTTTGTTTCCTATTTTACTTCTCCTGGTGAGTTAGCTGTCATTTCTCATTTCTGAGACCATCACTTGTTAATCTCTTACTCTGTTTATCCTGTTTATCCTAACTACGCTTTCCTCATGAGCTTCATAAATGTATGATGAAGTAGTTATTTACTGGGAGGACAGATCTCTTAGATATCTATGCTTCTTTGTCCACTTTCAGTGAGCCACAGACAGGTGTGTCACCTAAAAACGGTCACACCAAAGCAGAAAGCCAAGACTGCTCTGGCATTGCCACTCTGTCTCCTGCATACAGCTACAAGATACCACATCCTATGAAACTGCCCAAAATCTATCCTAAGGATACCTTTGTATATTTCTGTGTCACATTTGATGTTCAAGGCCACTTTTGAGACCTCGGAATGGATTTGGTAGAGAGCACTGGAACAAATACAAGCTTGGAACTGAGAAGTGTGACATGTCTACCCTGTTTGAGCTAGAGGCTCTGTATGGAGTGCAATGAGGGGCACCAGTTTTTTGTCTATACCAGTCCTCTTTCTGTCTCTGTCTATCTATCTGTGTGCCCCTTGTCTCTTTCACAGTCTCTCTCTCTCTCTCTTTCTCTTCATCCTCTTTCTCTCATACACACAGACAATGCAAATAGTCATTCTATGAAAACTCAGGCAATGTTAATAATTACCTATCTATACAATCTAACTGTTATACACATAGAAACATGTTTGAGAAGCTCAGCCATGTGTTTCTAGGATTGTTGATCAAATACATCCATTAAAAATGTTTTCTGCATCAGAACTTAGTAGTACATATCTGTGATCCAGCACTCAGAAGGTAAGGATGAGAAGATCCCCTGTCCTTAACTACATAGTGAACTCTGGGCTGACATGGGAACACATAAGACCATTCCTTTGAAATAGAAGCACCAAAACCAGCAAACAATTAACTCTTATAACCGTGGCCTCTACTACTGCAGTGAGCCACATAGTACTATAACACAAGTACTTTTGGCTTTAGAGGGAAGCTTTATTTAAATTCATATTTCTTTAAGGATTAGGACATGACGTTCTTCTGCATAGAGAAAGCGTAATTCTCACAATATGATCACAGAACATACTAGAATTGTTACAAATAAAGGCATTATTAGAGCCTGTATTAAAGAATTTATTTGAATAAAACCAAAAAGTGTAATTTAAAAAAGTACCTTTGAGAAAGTAACTAATACAATACAATAGATGTGTGGTACATTTACTCATGATTAACACATTAGTGACACTTCTGAGATTGCATTTTTAAAGGGTCCTCTTCCTCTGCAGAATGTGTGTTTATGGTGGCAGCTTTAATGTTGTTTCCTGCTGTGCAGTTCAATAGAGTATGTTTTTAGGTGGTTGGCTGAGGGTTATTTCGTTATGTATGTCGATGGAGATAAGTGTTTTAATTACTTTTTTAATGTCTGTGCTTTTGTATTTTTCTCTTCTCTTCCCTTTTATTTCCTATTGCTGAGATTACTGCCTCATCTCCACAGCAGGTGGCGATTGCAAATTTGTTTTCTTTGTAAGACTGGTAGATTTATTTTGTCATATAACTGTTCCTTTTTAGTATTTTATTATTAATGATTTCTTTACATTGGAATATAGTCTACTTACACAACCCTAAATAGTAATTTTCTAAAACCATCTAAGAACTCCTGTCATTAAGAAAAAATGCCCGAGGCATCACGCTTGAGTTTCCCTTACCCTTAGTTGACAATGTGAAGATTAAACTTTAAGGAAATTGTTTATAACAAATGCCAAAGGAGAAAAGAAAACTATGCAGATAATTGGTAGAAGTAAAGAAGAAAAGGTGGAGAAAAAAAAGCCCAGGAGACAAACGTACTTTAGTACATAATACCAAAATCAGGGGAGAATATATCATTTTGTGATAGAAATATGTTACATTAATGCATGCATTTTAGAAAAGGAATTTTAATTAGGCCTTTTATTATGTTAAAATTAAATTTTAATTATTAAAATAACAGCTAATTTTCAGAAAATTAGAGAACTACAAAAGCATGAAGAAAAAATAAAAAGCCTTCGTGTCTTTTCCAGGGATTTTTGTGGTACCCCATCATATAGATAAAGCAAAAGTGAGATGAAATCTATATAAATGAGTTAAGAAGTTTTTTTGTCAATAAAGTTATTCATATCCCATGTTTGTCCTATATAATCATACTTATTAATATACTATTTTGTTATTATGTTTATGGGTTTTTTTCTGATCTGGATATAAAAATTCATATATTCTGACCACTGTGGTATGAGAGAATTAATTCATATGTTCTACATATGGTATGAAGACTTATCAAAATATATTTTTACTTTATGTAATAACCAACTGGTTATTGCATAGTCTTACCCAACACTTTTTACAAAGAACTTTTGCTTTCATTAATTGAATACATTACCTTATTTCATCATCTTCAAAATTTGAGAATAGGAAAAGCTCAGTACAACATACCTCTGGTTTTTATATGATTTTGTACAGAAATACCAGTGTATTGTGGGAAGTTATTGTTTGAAGTGCTAGTTCCATTTATAACATTTTTCCGAGTCTCATCATGTTACACTATAACTAGTTGTATGATACACACAAGTAATGTGTGTGTTCGTATTGAAAAGGCTCAGAAGGCAGTTCCAGGAAGCAGATGTTTAATGGGGATTTGAAAAATCAATGAAATGAATATTATTGTGATCCATGGTGATCTAATTTCATAGGTGTTATATTGAATTGTCCATTCTTTCTGGATTCAGCCCGAACACTCAGAACTAACCATATTTACAGTAGGGTGTCAGAGAGAAGGCTGGGGCTTTTATTGAGAAAAGAGTCACAATAGGGTCTCATTGATCTGTTCTCTTTCTAATCAATATATGGATCGGAGAATGATAACCCATATGGCACTATTGTCCCTTGGAAGCAAGATATAAGGCCTTTGACTCATAAAAGTGATCTTTAAGTGACAGATGAAAAACATTGTAATTGTTCATGGCATTGCAAAATACATTTGGCCTTAAAAGGATTGTTTGATTTTCATGTTACAATTGCAACAGCTGGGGTTTCATTTAGGAAAATGTTTTGTTGTTTTGTTGTTCTTATTGTTGTTACTTTGTAGTAGTACACATACACACACTTTTTTCATGATGTTCTGCTTTTCTTTGCATATTTTACACAGTGATTTAAATACTTAAGGTTAATAGATTGTCTTTGAAAACATTTTCCAGGATTTTCATTACCATTTAGATCTTCAATTTGTATAGTTTCATGTTTTACATAGAATAAAAAAATTACTCAGACATGGATGTTTTCTTAGATGTAACAGAATGCATTCATGTACTTTTCTATTTAATTTTCAAAAAAAAAAAATACAGGAACTGGAGAGAGGGCTCTGTAAGGTCTAGAGCATTGATTCTCTTGCAGAGGGCCTGGGTGTGGTTTCTAGTACACTCATGGTAGGCCACACCTACCTGGTAACTCCAGGCCCAGAAGATCTCTCTTCCTCTTTTGTTTTCCAAGAGCACTGTACTTTACAGGATGCACACACACACATACATGCAAGTAAAACACTTAGACACATGAAAAAAACCAAATATATCTTTAAAACCTATTTCTAATATGTCAGATTATAGTTATTTTAAAGTAAAAGAATCCAAGAACCACTGTGTTAGGCAACTTACAGAAGTTTGTCTAGAAAACAAAAATGAGGGGACTGAAGTGTAGTCACTTAGGCTATGGCTCTTTGAGAGTCTAATAGTATTCTTGTTGTGTTTTATAAAAATAAAGAGACCAGAGATATGTTTGGTAGATATGCAGTCAGGTGCAGGGGAAGAGGGTGCCTCTGTGTACCCATGCTGAGGCATCCCTTCCACCTTAGGAAGCATCCATATTATGGTATAGTATAGAATAGAGTTTATTCAGGGCATAGGGAGGGGAGTTGAGAAAGTCAGAAGGAGAGAGAGAGAGAGAGAGAGAGAGAGAGAGAGAGAGAGAGAGAGAGAGAGAGAGAAGAATAGAGGAGTAGAGCCTGGTCATGAGCATGTGGAGAGGGGGAGGGGAATGGAGAGAGAGGGGAAAGAGGATAAGGGAGCAAGGGCAGGAGAGCAAGAGGAGCAAAAGGAGAGAGGAAAGGCAAGCAGCCCCTTTTATACAACAGTCAGGCACACCTGGCTATTGCCAGGTAACTGTGGAGCGGAGCCTAGACTAAATGCCAACAATTCTTAGTGCTTTGAACTGAAAATCTCTGTCAGCCCTCCATCTCTAGTTCTCTACTCACTTGGTTTTGAGAAAACATGGCTTGAGTCCATTGTAATCTACAAAACAAGTGGGAATAGAAGAATGACTTTGCTCCCATTGTTTTTGAATCTATTCTAAGATTCCATTTCCTACACTAAAATTCCAATCTATTCAACTATGACACTTTAATGTATAATCGTATTGTGTAAATGATGGGTTAGGTGGGCATTTAATTCATGTACACCTAAATGTGTCATTTCATTGCATTAGACAAAGATTTCTATCAAGAAAATGATAGCAAAATCTGGTTTGAAAGTTATTTAATATACTATTTCTAGTTTTACAAATGAGTATGCGAGTATCTCAGTCTACAGTAAGAGGTTTTGTTTTTTTTTTTTAAAGAAAAAACACAAAACTAAAGAACATCAATTGTTTTACAAAATCATTGGTGAATTTTATCTAGGTCTCTTTTAGAGATTTTGTCTAATGAATCTGTGCTTAATCTTTCTGGATATTTTAATTTCCTTTTTAGTCCAACACATTCCCTTAATTTAAGACTATGATAATGAAACTCACTCTTCCTCCTTCATGCCCCTTTTTCACAGGGCCTAATCCTTGTGAGTCAGATGATCTGTAACAGAAATTCACACACACACACACACACACACACACACACACACACACACCAGCACCCACAGCTCCCATAATATGTTCTCTGAGAAGAGAGTGTAATCTCAGAAGAAACCACAAGACAGTAAGAGTCAGGCAATCTATTCACAGACATCAGCTGAATAATGTGTACTGGAAAAGTTGAACAAAAGAATTAGTTTTAATCTTATATAACACAATAGGCACCCAGGACCTAAAACATTCTGGTTTTTCTTTCAAACAAAAAACAAATGATTTTAAGTGGCCTCGAGATTTGCAAATAAATTTGAAGAATTGGAAATGCCTTTTTACGTATATTTGATTGTATATACATCAAAGTATAATAGAATATATATATATATATATATATATATATATATATATATATATATATATGACCCACAAGGTAGGTCACACCTACCTATTAACTCCAGGTTAATTTATGACATCTGCCATCAACTTGAGAATAGTAACAGGTCTACAGTGATTTGTTTACTGAAGTCTGGTTTCTGAAAACGTGTGGCATAACAACATCCTGTGTACCTGTTGTGAACACACACAGGTGTACCTGTGTATCTGGAGCATCATCCATTTCTGTAAGCTGCGGGCTTGTACGTGGGATCAGTTCTCCTCTTCACTGCTATATTCTCTTCAGTGAGGATTGTGAGCCATTCTACAAAGCACATTTATCTGGTGGTTGTCTTTCTCACTGTGCTCAGCTCTCACGCCACCTTTAAGTTAACATATCTCATGAAATTCTTGTTCAATAATATTAACACGAAGAAGTGATCCAATGAGTTCTTCTTCAGGCAAATGTCAATGAATGTCTGTGATTCTAAAGCACAGCCCACTACAACTGTAAAGATCAAGGCACATAACTGATTCTTCCTTTATTACTTATTGGATGACAATCCATTACAGAATATTTAGTATCTTGTTCATGTTAATTGAAGTTCAAAGCTTGATATGAGCTTGAGGAGCATGGGTCCTATGTGAACTGCTGTTATTTATTCTGTAAGTTGTTCCAGAGGGAGGTGATTTGGAAACAAAGCAAAGATACATTTTTTTCAAAGAATATCAAATATTGAAAAATAACCAGCAGATACCCAAGAGAGATGCACTTAAAAAGGAAAATACTTCACAAAGGAAGTTTGCTAGAGAAAATAATCAGAAAACACAAAGGCAGTCCAGGGAACCAGACGACATTTTCTCAACCAGGAGAATGGAAGCTGGTCTTAGCTCTGTTCTGTGTAGCCTGCAGCTTGCATATACCACAGACAGGGAATCTGAATATATGCATTTGCGATGCTTCTCTGGGATACTATTGATTAATCTGCATTGATTATATCTAGTTCCAATTATAAGTTTACACATGGAAAAACAGCCCTTACAAAGGCTGGGGAGATGGCATGGTCAATAAAGTGCTTGCTGGGCAAGTGAGAACATCCACATTCAGAATCCAACACCCTTGTAATGAGCCAGGGCTAGGACGTGTGCACAGCAAGTGGGAAGCAGAGGCAAGATCATCTCTAGGGATTGTTGATCAGACAGTCTAGGCAAGTTGATGGCATCCAGGATAACTCACCCACATTGTCTCAAAAACTTACTTAGGTGGAAAGAACTGGAGGATGTCATCTAAAATCAATCTCTGGCTTTACCATACATCAGCACCTGTACACATGTCTACACATAAATACATACATACATACCCAGACATACATATACACAGACAGACAGACAGACAGACAGACAGACAGACAGACAGACACAGAGAGAAAATTGTTCTGTAACTTTCAACATAGCTATTCTGTTTGTATGTGACTCAATTTCCCCATATCTAAAATGGGGATAGTAATACTACCGTGTGTGCCATAGAGTTATTTAGATATTTTAAATGAATTAATTATATACATTTCCTACCTGCCAGGCAATTATCACATGTTCATGCTCAATAAATGTTGAATAAAATTGTCTGTGTAAACAGAATGTACTTGCTTACTGAGAGAAGCTGAGAATTACTGTTTTCCTATACTTCTTAGGGAGATGTTGGTTCGTGTACTAAAACAGCAACAACCAATCCTCTAGCCACTTCCCTAAAGAGCATTGATTTGTTCTGTAGTCTTTGCAAGACACGCCCATTAATAAGCAGCTCTAAAAGGTTTTGTTTGTCGAGCATTTCCCATCCCTTTTTATTCATAAACTCTCATCTTCCCACTAAAAGTTGAATTAAAAAGTCATTTCTGTGTCATTTTGAAATCATCCTCATGTAGACACAAACCTTATTTATTAATATGCCATCGACTCTCAGGGAAGTCTTCTTTTGATAGATGAGGATTTACAACTTTCATATTTCACTTAAGGTTGCCTCATTTTTCTTTCCTCGTAGAACTTTACTTAAATTTGCTAAGATTTAATACTTTACTATGATTTAAACTTTATTCTTTCCGTACTAGGAGATGTGAAGTTTGGAAGAATTTATAAACTATAGAATAAATAAGCCTATCTTACAGCAAAGGCTCATTGAATATTCAGTATGTACTAGGTCTCAATGACATATGAACACACACCAGCGTGGCTGATCTCTAAATCTCTCATTCATGAGAATAATGCCATTTTTACCTGCTTAAGAGAAATGGTGATTATCAGAGAGAGGGAAAGGCTTGAAGTCAGAGATCTCTTGGAAAACAGAGCCAGTAGTGTGTGTGTGAGAGAGAGGGAGGGAGGAGGGAGGGGAAGGGGAGGAATGGAGGAAGAGAGAAAGAGGGAAGGAGGAAGGGGGAAGGAAGGAGGGAGGGAGGGAGAGACACAGAGAGAGAGACAGACAGACAGACAGACAGACAGACAGACAGAATGTATTGACAGTAGTCATTGTAACTTTGAAAGAAGAAAACTCAGAAATCTGTAATAAGCCAAAAGAGATCTCGCAGGTAGAAGATGGTGTTGAAATACATACACACACACACACACACACACACACACACACACACACACACACACACACACACACACTTGGGGCAAGCCAGTAGGGAGGGAGGGGAAAGAAGAGAAATAATGAGGGGATGGGGCAGAGGAAGAATAAGGTTCATATAGACTAGACTGGCTATGGACTTGGAACTAGCATGTAGTTCAGACTGGCACTCAACTCACAATGTAGGCCATAAAATGAGCTTGAGCTCCTGCCGCCCCCTCACCACTGCTGGGATAACAGGCATGTTCCATCACACCTGGTCTGTGCAGTGCTAAAATGGAGACCAAGGCTGTGTGCGGCAACAGATGCGTTCTTCTAACTGAGCTGGCGCTCCGGTGGTCAGTATAGAAACACATTTTCCTTTCTTAGAAAAAAAATATAGTTTTCTTCTTAAGGCCTCTGACTGATAGAATAAGGCCGCCCTATGCTAATTAAGTAAGCTTTACTTCAAGCCATATAAATAGCATTTTAGAAAGGCATCCATATTTCCACATAGGTTACTAGTTTAGTTGAATCGCTGGCTCTGTAGCTCAGTCAAGTTGACACATGAAGCAAATGATCATGGGATCTTGCACAAAAATCACAGTGCTGTGAAGTAGTTGAAGGGGGACTTGTTCCATCTGTCTGGTGACCAAAACCTGCTCCTGGTCACATCATAGCTTTATAGGCACTGATTTTCCATAGTGCCATGACTAGAAGGTTAAAGTTACCACATTGAGACATAAGTTACCTGGACCAGAGACAAGGTCTTCATGACTCATGAGACTCCAGTATGTGACCTGAACTATGTAGGGTGCAGGGATAATTTAATCATACTGAGTCTGTCTAGTTACTGGCTCATTTTTCATTGTCTTAAGCCAACATTCATAGCTCAGAACATCTTGCCAATTCCCTTTGAAACATTTATAGGAAAACTCTGACCCAGTAAATGATAAATCCATCATAGTGCCAAATGTAGATTTAAATGAAAGAATAAGAAACCCAATTGTCTTTGCCCATTTCTTGATCCAAACGAACAATGATGAATGAATAAAAAATATTATCGTATCCAATTCCAACTGTTGAGTCATGAAATCATATACATACAAGTAACTTTACATACACTTAGCAGGTTGTCTTAATTTATTTACTAATATTTAAGACTAATATATATTAAGAATCATATATGTGTTAGGCAAGCATGAAGTTAATATTTTTATTACTTTCTGTCTTAGTTAGGGGTTTACTGCTGTGAACAGACACCATGACCGAGGCAACTCTTATAAAAACAACATTTAGTTGCAGCTGGCTGACAGGTTCAGAGATTCAGTCCAGTATCATTAAGGCAGGAGGAATATGGCAGCATCCAGGCAGGCATGGTGCAGGAATCGCTGAGAGTTCTACCTCTTTATCAGAAGGCTGCTAGCAGAATACTGGCTTCCAGGCATAACAGTGACACATCTACTCCAACAGGGCCACACCTAGCAATAGTATCACTCCCTCAGCTGAGAATATAAAAACCATAACAGTCTCTTAAAGGATTTTTGTTTAATCACCAATCTTTTATTATTCATATAGCTATGCCTGTGTGTGTGCATGTGTGTGTATGTATGTACATCTCTGTGTATGTGTGTGTGTATGTGTGTATGTGTGTATGTATGTATGTATGTATGTATGTATGTATGGATGGATGGATGGATGGAAAGCTTCTGGCAGTCAGAAGACAACTTTGTAACATCTATCAGGCCTTTCTTCTTACATGGGTTCAAACCTCAGGTCTGGAGGTTTGAACAATAGGTACCTTTACCTGCTGAGTCATCTAGTCAACTGTCATCTTTTATGCTTTAATATACATATAGTTTAACATTTATGAGAAGCTGAACTTTGTTTGTAAAGTGCATTTATTCTTTGGGATATATTAATGTCCATTTTTCCCGGAATAATCTTTCTTGCCCATTAATTAAATATGTGCCCATTTTTTTTTTTTTTTTTTTTTTTGTTAGTTTTTAGTTTCCTTGAAGGTTTTTAACGCACCGCACACTATATCCTCTTAAACACTTTTACTGAAAGCATAAAGAAGAGTCTAATTCCCCATTGACGCTGTTATCACTGCATACTATGATTTCTGTATTGTTACACCATATATTTCTCTTTGTATATGCATAACACACAAACACACACACAATGTGAAGTTTGTGATATATATTTAATTTCATATTAAAGAAATATGAGATATGTTAGATCATTGAGAGTTAGGGATACTATTTGCTATGATAAAACACCACGACCAAAAGCAAGTTGGGGAAGGAAAGGTTTGTTTGGCTTATACTTCCATACAGTAATCCATCATTGAAGGAAGTCATGACAGGAACTCAAGCAGGACAGCAAACAGGAGGGCAAGAACTGATGCAGGGGTTATGGAGGGGTGTTACTGACTGGTTTGCTTCTTATGGTTTGCTCGGCATCCTTTTTTAATATAATCCAGGTACACCATCCCAGGGATGATAACACTCATAATATATTTGGCCTCCCCCATAATCACTAACTAATAAATTGTCCTACAGGCTTGCCTACAGCATGATCCTGTGCAAGCATTATCTTAACTGAGGCTCCCGTCCAACTCATGAATATATCTTGTATACAATCAGTCAATACAATTGTGTTATATACATTTCTTTTCTTTTTCTGTTCTTTTTCTTTTGGTGTGTTTATTGAAATCTTTTCTATTAAGAACCACAGTGTTTTGAAGATTGTCACTATTTTCCTAATTTTAATAACTATTTAGTAAAGTGATTGCTAATGATATTTTTAACTTTATTAAATAGGCTTGCCAGAACCTAAAAAGGACCATATTTTTCAAGGCTTGACACAAGTCCAAGGATTTTACACATCCAAAGACTTTCTGCCACTTGTCGCCAAAAGCAGTAAAACAGGTAAAACCTATTGTCTTCTGTCTCAATGTTGTCTGTGTTGCCCCAGGCATTATAAATTTATATTAAATTAAAACTGAGTAAGACGTTATTCATATCTTATCTGAATCCTTGAATAAACAGCACTAAGGCAAAAAAATAAAAACTGATACAACCATTTGCCGAAATTATAGAATTGCCTATTCTTCCAAGTAAGCATCATGAACGGTGTGTGTGTGTGTGTGTGTGTGTGTGTGTGTGTGTGTGTGTGTGTGTGTGTGTATGTGTTTTCCATGTAAGTCTAAAGTGCACCATGAAAAACTAATTCAAAATAAAAAGACTAAGGCAAACACTGGAAGAGATTCCAGCAATAAGGGCACGATGTCTAGTTTGGGAGCTATTTTAAAGCAGGATGAGTCTTCACATGTCTGAAATGATATGTGTCTGCAGAGGCAGGAAGATCAAGGACTCTTCTGGAGCAGTAATTCTAAGCAGTTAAAGCAAGACACTTTGATAGACACCCTATTATTTCATGTACCCCAAGATGAACAACCTGAAGGGACATCTATGCCAAGCTTTGGCTCCATTAGTGCCCTTGTCTTCATGATAAAGAAGCTGTAGTATTTTTTTTTTAACTAGATGGTCTAAACCTTTTAAACGTTTATTTTTGAAGAGACTGAGCCATATCTGTTCCTACATCTAATTATGTGTAGAAATGATCAAAAAACATATGTTTCCCTTTCCTTGAAAAATTTAAACAGATGAGTATTAAATAACTCAAAAGGTAATGACAGTGAAGGATAGCTTCCATACCTATTTCCAAACCTCTGAATCCCGGAAGCTTGTGAGTTTTCCACAGGAAGATCATGGTGTACCAAGCTTGTATTTGAGTATCAAAGAATGTCAATTGTCTAATCCTAAACAGATGATCATCTAAACTAAACAGATGATCATCTAAACAAAATGATTATATTTATTGAAATTATAGATCTAGAAATAATCTGGGGTGGCATTTAAAAAATTATAGTAATTCATCTTATCAGCAGTTTACAATACAGTACTGATAATCGAGTACTGACTAACACAGAACACAGTCTGAATTTCTTTTACTCCAAGTATCTTCATAAAGATACCAGATTTTCCTACACATAGTCTGAGAAATACACACTTAGGAAGTCATATTTCCTTGCCTAGTAGTATGACTCGATAGGAAGAAGCACTTGAATGTAGGCCTGACACACACGAGCTCCATCCTTGGATTCCACTATTTGGCAGGAGAGGTATTTCACCTGAATGATGTTCTTTGTCTTCCCCATGTGCACTGTGACAAATAAATTCCTGCACATACACAAGCATGAAAATAAATAAATAAATAAACAAATGGGATATATATATATATATATATATATATATATATATATATATATATTCTACTTTCACAGAATGAAACAGTGAAATTCAATTAGTAAGAAAGCTATATTGTAGTTATTATGTCCAGAAACACTAGAGTTACAAATATGATGCTTACTCAACATCTTAATTATAAAAGTTTACTAAATATAAAATATAAGGTAGAGTTATCTTAGAAATTATATGAAGTATCTTAACCAAGTACTCTAAACTATGGAATGAGATTATAAGGATTTCTTTTTTCATGGATATATAGAAATTTAATTATGTAAATGTAAAAATACATATCATAACTATGATATGTGTTTAATTGATTCCTTTTGTTTATCATGACTAAATTTTTTTAAAGTGTTGCTGCAGTCTTTATCGAAGGGAAAATAAGGAAGGTAAGGGTACTGAGTATAAAATTACATCTATGAGCATAATTTTAAAATGGGAATAAAACTGTCTTTCAACGAAGCAGAATAATTTGATAGTGACACTCCACCCTGGAAAACTGCAAGATGCAATTTTACAGTGCTTTGAGTACAAGTATCTTTTGAGCTGTCATGCAGAAATGGTTTCTCTACTTGAAAATGGGGTTTTCCTTTCATCGTTCAGGAATGTGTGCCTGTCACTCTCCATTGCCATCCATAAGGGGAGCCGTGATTGTGCTCGGAGCTGGAGATACTGCGTTTGACTGTGCAACATCCGCCCTGCGCTGTGGAGCCCGTCGCGTGTTCATCGTCTTCAGAAAGGGCTTTGTTAATATTCGAGCTGTTCCAGAGGAGGTGAAGTAGAAGCACTGGAGGAGCTAGGGGTGGAATCCTGCAGATTTTAGGCAATGACACTGCTGATATGCAGTCCTAATTTAAATAATTAGATTGTCCTTAAAATGGACAGATGAAAAAAATAATTGAATTCTAGGGTATATGTAATTATTTTCATTCTGACAGTCCACTTAAAAGGAACTTTAAATATTAATTTGGGTAAAATGATACATGTATTTGTGCCAAAATCACTGGTCTATCCTTTTTATCAGTGTTTTAATATCTTTGAAGTGCATTCTAATTAGTATCTGTCAAATGTGCTGAATCTATAACCTCAATAATCTGCAATTTTCATAAAATGTGTGGATGCTAAATGAATGTTATAATTGGAAACATTTAAGGTCCTTGAAATCCATCTATACTAGTATATATATGTGTATATATATACACATATATATACATATGTATTATATATGTATACATAATACAAATATTGCATGTATATATGCATGTATATACTACATATGTATTATATATAATGCATATATTATCATACACATAATTAATGGCATACAGATATACATGTCTATATGTGTACATATATATATAATGTTTTATGCACACTATGTTCATATTTAGAGTCAACTATTTCTTCTAGAAAAACAATTGAATGAAATTGCTGTAGAGTACTTTAAAAGAGCTTCCATATGAACACTGCTCAGATTCAGTATTTAGTTAACTTAGTAAAGATGACAGATTTAACATCATTTCATTCTGACTAGTCTTCTATTAAAATATCAGCTGGCTGTATACACTATGATCTCTCCAACTGTAATGGTATAAGAAGAAGATATCATTTTAAAAGGGATATTACTTGTTAGGCCATAGACTGAGTATATTTATGAAAAGATAAATTACCCATTTTATTCAAATCAGTATTTTGAATTTGATTTACTTGAGAATGCCCACACATGCTTGGAGGCTCTTGGTCTGGCAAGAATTATAACTGCAGTTGGTGGGTAATTTGTTAGAAGTGGATTAACCACAGTACAAACTGAACTTTGTAAGTGATCTATCACCCCTAGTTCATAGCTGCACTACAAATGTCAGCCTTCTTCTGTGGGGTTTACTCCATCCATACTTCTAATGTGCATTTTCTGAGGTGATCTTATAATCCTAAGATTTTTTTCTGGAATATACTTTTAGGCATTAATTAATTAATTAGTTCACTGACATCATCCTACAAATTTAAGTAGCCAAATTAAAAGTTACATTAGCTAACTTTACTTACTTTTGTGAAATAGTCTTTACACTAAATATTTTATATTTTGTTTATCTATTCCTATGAATTAAAATGCTTCCATGACCAAAAATTGACCCTTGAGGGTTGGAAATAGAAATTAACCCCAAGTATTGTCATTCTATTTGTTGAGACTAGAAGACCTGAGATTAAAAAACAAAACAACAACAACAACAAAAAAAAAAACAAAACTGAACAGAACAAAGATTAATTTTAAATCAGTGTTTGCAGATCACTGTAGTAGAAACAAATAACAAAGTAACTTTCTCACCTCAAAATGGCCGTGAAGGGACAGTAGGTAGGGGGACAGGGGAGAAAATAAATCCATCAGAGTCACTATTTCAGTGACACATTTCTTCTAATTCTGTCCACCTTCTAGAGCTTCTATCACCTCCTAATAACACTGTTGAGTGAGATAGAAGCTTTTGGACATAACTTTTGGAGGACATTCCATAAACAAATTTAAACACCCCAAATGGCAGTATTATTTCATTCCTTATAGTATCATCATTTCTCTTCACCTTCCATTAGAAAGAGTGACTAGAAATACATGGCAGCTGTTTCTGTCTGACATAAAACTAAGAAAAATAAAAGACTGGGTAATTACTTAGGAAAGTGTGTGTATTCATGTACCTTATGTTGACTTATTACCTATTGTATACTAGGCATTATTTCAAGTGACTGGAATATATCAGAGAGAATTTTATGCTATCATAACACTTATGGTTAGGAAATAAGGACTAAACAAGTACTTAATGCACTTATTTATATAGAAAGTAAATGTATCGAATCATCAGTGGTATATTGAAAAGTAAATTGTTCTGTGGAAAAAATTACTGATATGAGAACATAGGGAGTGTACAGGTGTTTGGTTGGATGTAGAGTGTGGTGGAGGCAAAGACAGGGACTTCTCCCTTATATAGAGGTTTGTAGGTCTTTCTGATTAGTTTTGCATGTAGAAAAGACAACATTGAGTGAAGATTGGCATCCAGTGATAAGCACTGTTGACCTAGTTCAATGTTCTTAGTCATAATAGAGGAAGTCTTCTAGGGAGTACGTGTGAACAGAAGCTGATAACTGTGGGCTGTCTATGAGGATCTGGTCAGTAATTGTTGTCATTTATAAGCTTCTACTTGGTAGAAAGTAAAACTTTGGGACTGTTTTGTATAGAGAATGAATAAGACCTAAGATAGCTTTTGGATTTACTACTCTGCAGAATTTTGACTATGGGACTATAGAGGAAGAAGCAAGGAAGCTGGTTAGTGGCTAATAAAAGTAGACTGCTGAGCAGTGTGATAGTATACAGGATGGAAGATATTACAGTGTAACTTAGTAGGGGGCCAGATCTGAATGGATGTAGTTGCAGAATGCTAAGAGGAAGGAATGGGCCTCAGGAGCACGAGTTGCTTGTCTTTGGTGGAGATTTAGAAGAATTCCTGTTGATCAGGGGCTTGCTTATATCTAGAATGACTGTTTCTTTATTATTACCTTACAAGTAAGCAAAACTTTTATATATTCTTAAAATGACTTGACATTTACAGGCATGAGATCAAGTACTGTAGTCACCTTCCTTGTTCAATTTTATCATTTTTCTAATCAGGCATTGATATATTGATATCAAGTTTTATAAATAGTTGTATCATCAGAATTCTCTAGAGAGGCTCAAAACTACAATTTCTTCTACTAATCTTCCAGGGTAACTGAATTTTAAATTTTTAGAGAGCCCATGTAATGATTTTAGGTATAAACAACATGGGATGTGTAATTAGTGTCATGTACTAACATTATTGGAGTTGTGGTGTGTGTGTGTGTGTGTGTGTGTGTGTGTGTGTGTGTGTGTATTATTGTATTTGGCCAGTGTCAATAATATTCTTAATTGGGAAATTCCAGCATTTATAAGTTTCTATGCTCATTCATCATAATCTTTACTTGGTTTTGTATATTTCTAAAAAAACATTCAATGTTTACAGTGGAAATAGGATGTTAGCATGGTGGAGATTAATTATCATTTATCTACTCCAATACATGGGATTTGAGAGACAATGTTCAGGAACCTATTTTTAAATAACATAGTATCCCAACTCTTCTATATTTCTCTAATTTCTCAGATGCTTCCTTCTCTCCACACACCTGTGTTTCTGTCACACTCTATTTACTTAAAGTAAATGAGTAGTCAAGAAAAATGCCTATGTTTTTTCTCAAGTAAATATAACATGTAATCATTTGTACTTTGGTGAAAATTTTAAATGGTTTCTCTATTAACAAATTGTCTCATCACTGAGTACTTCAGTATTCATATGTTTAAAACTTCAATCCAATATTTTTTCTTTGAGAGAGGAGAAAGCAGACCAACAGGACATTTTGTGAACCTTTAATAATATATGTGAATGAATACAGAGCTCAGTAATTTGCTTGAAACTGTGCCTTCTGTGGCTGTGGTTAATAGTTATAAGTTAATTATATATTAATTTTTCTGTTGATGTGATAAAAGTGTACAAGGCAACTTATTAAAGGAAATGTCTTTGGGTATATGCTTCAAGATAGAAAATCCATTATGGTAAGAGCACATGCAACAGGTGGTAGGAATGGTTGCAGGACCAAGTTGAAATAACAAGATAACAAAAATGAAGCAAGAAAAAAACACTTGAAGTAGGGCAATACTATGGTATCTCCAAGCCACACCAGTGATGTACTTCTTCAGTAAGACTGTACCACTTCCCCAAACAGTACCACCAACTAAGAACCAAGTGTCCATACACCCACACTGATGGGGAACTTTTTCATATTATTATTCAAGCCACCACTATTACCAAGACCAACATGCCTGCATCCAAAAATATTTCAATCAATAACACTAGGAAGCATCTCAGAATAAAAATTTCAAGGACACATGTAAGCTGTTTCTGTAATGCATAGGCTTTCAAAATTTAGAGTACATCAAAAATCACATTGCTGAACACAGACCACTGGGTCCTGTCCCCTGAGTTTCGTTCAGAATAAGTGTGGGATGGGCCTGAGAATTTGCATTTTAACAAGTTTCCTGGTGATGCTGAGGCTGCTGGTCCACTGCTCTAATGTATCATCAATGAGTTTCCAGCTGTCTAATTAGAACCATAAGCAGTGTGCTGTTTGGAGGCACTTTCCATCTTAGTTAAGAAAGCATTAATGCTGAAGGATATAGGTTTGATGAGATGAAGATAGGGAGGCATCATCAGCATATTGATGTAATTCTGATTCCAAATGTCTCTCAGGCTCCCCAGTGGCCTCACACACATGCTAAATAGGATGCTACTGACACACTAGCAGTTCTCAGCCCTCAGTCCTTGGGGAAACCAGCCAATCACTCAGTGCTATCCTTTAAGAAGATGAGGGAAAATCTGTTAATAATTCCCTCTAGTACTTTCTGCAAGCTTAAATAGGTGAGATTAAATTTCACAGGATAGCAGAATCCCCCAAAATGCTGGTATTAAAAGCTGTTGACATATGAGACAGAACTGCCAGAATGCTGTAGGCAGTTGGGAATCCCTAAAAGGAGGCATGAAGGTCAGGACTCAATAGACCTGTTTGGCTTGATCAATTTAAACGATAAGGTTAAGGAAGGACTGTGTAGTTGTTATTGATTACGGTGGAGAAGAATACGGCCCAATATTAGTTTTAATAAGAATTCTCATTCATAAAGAATATAGCAGAAATCTGTTATCCTTCTCTATTCTGATGGCATCTATGTGCTAAATTTGATTAGATTTGCCTATTACCAAAAAATCGTAGTTATTTTAAAAAATCAGCTGTCTTGATAATGATGACTACCTATCATTTAATGTGTGCCAGATCCTTTGGTCTGTTAGTCAAAATGTGTTTTACTATGATTTTGAAATGATACATGTCCTTATGAAAGAATACACCTGTTAATGTAATCATTTTAGAACAATACAACATACCCCACAATATCTCTTTTTTGGGGACACAATTTACAGTCGCCATACACATAATTTTTACCATAAAATGAAAGTGTTAAAACAACATTCCTTGTTTGACACTCTATATCTTGCTGCCCTGTTTATTTATTTATTTTTGTACCAGATGGTTCCCAGGCTTTTATTTTAATTATAAAAAATATCAACCTGAGACTAATTTTAGCAAAGAACTTGTATAGACTCACAAATGTAATGTCCCCCAGTAAGGTGGATACTCCCAGTGGCTCCTCTGCATCTGTCACCTGCACATTGTTCAAGAGCAGTTTTTCATGGAATGTGACTAGAGACTTGTTAGCATGATTGGGTAATGGGAGTTGAAAACAAACAAATAAATACACACAACTGCCCCTAAGCAAACAAAGTTAATTAATGGCAGTTAGAGGTTCTCGGAGTGCTAACATTGTAATTACATATTGAATACTTTTTGATTACAGAGACATGACATTCCAGGAGTCTGGATGTGTATACCTGATGAAAAGTTATGTTCAGTGTAGTGTGAAGAGTTAGAAGGAATAGTTTTTGTACTGAAAGTTGGAGCATGTTGGTACCTGATTATAAAACCTAGTCTGAGTTTTCCATCTCTGATATCAGTGCTGGAGCTACATCATTTATAAGTATTCCATTTGTCCATTCCCAATGTTTTTAATTTTACTACACAGAGAAGAATATGAGAGAGAGAACTGCTAACAGGCCAAGACCCAGCAGAAGCTCATGCACATTAAGGTTATGCATTTAAAGACAATATTAAAAATGTCATGGGGGTGGTTTGCTCTGGCTATTTGTAGTGCTGAAGATGATTTATCTTTAAAAATGTTACCAAACTCTTTTATATTCATGTCATACATCTATATAGAGAGAATGTACCATATTAAATACTGATTATTACTATATTAATTTTAGTAGCTGTTCCATCTTTAATCATACTTATTCCTTCTCTTCAATATCTTTACATTGTCTTATAAGATGGAATTCTTAAAATGTAATTATTTTATTTATTCATTTATTTGAAAAAATGATTTTACACTGTAGTCTAGACTAGCTTTGAATTACTGTGTAACCAGATGAGGCCAATTAATCCTCCTGCCTCAGCCTCCTGGGGACTGGGATAATAGAAAAGATCCACTATACCTGAATTACTGTAATTTATTAAATTCATATTTTAGTCAGTATATAGCACTCAAACAGAATAGTTAAAGAAAAGGACACAAGAATTATCATAAAAATATCTTATTTTATATTATAGTTCTAAAAATTAAATATAAACCCTTCAATGTTTAACACTAGCATTTTACCTCTGAGCTATATTCCTAGCCTCTTTTATTAGCTATATTTCGAGATAAAGTCTTCTAAGGCTACAGAGGTGAGCCTTGAACCTCTGTGTGAGCCAGGCAGATCTTGAACTTTTGACTTTCTAAAGTAGTCCTTCTTGAGTAGTTGAGATTTTAGTCATAGCAGTAGCTTTTCTTCATCTATTTCACAAGTATTGCTTTTTCTCTAAAAAGGGTGACATGACTCTCCCTCGAGGCCATCCCTAAAAATATTTTTCTGAAGATTTCTTCTGGGCTCTCTTTAATTCACTCTTATTTCAAGACCTTTTAGGGGTATCTATGCTTATCTAACACTCACTACATAGGGTTGATATTTCTTTACACTAATCTCACAAATTAAGATGCAGGTTTCTTCTGTTATGTACTTTACTCAGTTCATTATTTGACTCAAAAGAATAGAAGAATAGTTTTCACTTCAAATTAGCAGACCAGTAACCCATGTTAAATAAGTACACAAAACACGTCTCAAAAGGTATAAAACACATACCATGCATTTATACATCTCAAAACCATTTTAGATATATTTCATATGAGTTATTACTCTATTTTAACTTTAAATTTTCATCTTATCTCATTACATATCTGATGGCTACTTTTAAATGACAGCTGGCTACAACCTAAAAAAGCCTAAGAAAAATATCTCAATTGAGTAGTTATCTAGGTTAGGCTGACTTGTGAGCAATTTTCCTGTTTGTCTATTGACCCTAATTATTGTGGGCAGCACCATTCCCTAAGATGGTCTCTGAGACATCTAAAATGAAGACAGCCAGCTGAGAGCAATGATGCAAGAAAGTAGCAAAAGTTCAATTGCTTCCTTAAGCTCTTAGCTGTGGGTATATTGTGGATAACTATCTCAAACTCTTACCTTTTTGGCTTCTCTCAAATAGTGAATTGTAACTTGGAATTGTAAGCCAAATAAACCATTGTTTCTCCTATGCTGCCTTTATTAAAATCAGGACACACTATCAAATTAACATCAACATTAACATCATGGTCCCTTGACTTTTAAAATTTAATCAAGGTCTAAAAAGAGTAACTAAAACTAAAAAACAATGTCAAGCAATATATTAAAACATTGAATTTAATGAAAATATATCAGAATAAGTAAAGGCTGACATTTTATAGAAGAAGACAGGATTATAATTTGAACAGAATTTGCATAGCTAGTCATTTCAAGATTGAAAAAGATACCTCCAAGACACAAAGTTATAAGGTCTGATCTTTCTGTGAAGCATTACAATAGCAGTCACTATTGTTTCACTCCAGCAAAATCTAAGGTGAAGAACAGTGAGATCTAGTCAGGTTTAAAGGAATATCATCAATCATAAATGAATACTGCAGAAATATCCTAGAAGTGATAAGTTTTGTGATAGCTGTGCAAAGTCACTTTGCATCCTTTCAGTAATTCTTTACATTGCAATTCTGGTTCTTGTAGCTCAACAGTGACTCAATTCAGTGACCCAAGAGTGACTCAGTGAAGGGATTACAATACTTACTCAACGTGTAACACAGTTCTCCTGTGGAGTAACACACTTTTTTGTGTTCAAAATGCTTGCATTTTGAAGAATTTAAAAGAATAGCCTATAAATGATGATTGTGGAGACAGCCAGTCGAAGCAGGTAGATTTTAAAATGTTGTACACTGCATTATTTACTCCTTGTTAATTTCTGTATTAAAAATTATAATTCAGCCAAATTCCAGCATGACAGAAGGAAAGACTCAGAGGATACCATGCCTTGCTGAATAACTGTTGGCAACTGGTGGCTGCTGAGGAAGGGACTGTCAATTCTGTCATCAGGAGTGGAGCTCCTACTTCGTTAGATGTCTGCTTACCTTTGGGCAAGTGGGTAGCATTAACTGGCCTCAGTTAGTTCTCCACTATGGTCATAGCAATCTTGTTTATAATAACCAGAAGCTGGAAGGAACCCAGATGTCCTTCAACAGAGAAATGGATACAGAAAATGTGGTACATTTATACAATGAAATATTACTCAGCTATTAAAAACAGAGAATTCGAGAAATTCTTAGGTAAATGGATGGAACTGGAAAATAACATCCTGAGTGAGGTGAACCCAATCACAAAAGAACACACAGGTTGTTCACTCACTAATAATTGGATATTAGCCCAGAAGCTCACAATACCCAAGATGCAACTCACAGACCACATGAAGCTCATGAAGAGAGAAGACCAAAGTGTAGATGCTTTGGTCCTTATTAGAAGGAGTAACAAAATGTTCAAAGGAGCAAATATGTAGACAAAGTGTGGGACAGAAACTGAAGGAGGGGGGCGTCTAGAGACTGTTCTACCTGGGTATTCATTCCATGTGCAGTCACCAAAGGTAGACGCTGATGTGGATGTCACGAGGTGCATGCTGACAGGAGCCTGATATAGCTGTCTCCTTAGAGATCTGACAGATTCAGAGGCGGATGCTCACAGCTAACCATTGAACTGATTATGGGGTTCTCAATGGAGGAGTTAGAGAGAAGACTGAAGTAGCTGAAAAGGTTTGCGGTCCCATGGGTAGAGCCACAATACTAGCAAACCAGAGCTCCCAAGGTCTAAACCACCAGCCTGGGATCACATAGGGAGGGACCCATGGCTCCAGCTGTAAATGTAGGGGAGAATGGCCTTGGTGGACATAGGTGGGAGAGGAGATCCTTGGTCCCATGAGGGCTGGATGCCTCAGTGTGGGGGAATTCGAGGGTGGGGAGGTGGGAGTGGGGGATAGATGAGGGCACAACCTCATAGAAGCAGGAGGACAGGGATAAGATAGGGGTTTCTTGGTTGGGGGGATTTGGGTAAGGGGATAACATCTAAAATGTAAATAAAATATCCAATAAAAAAATAAAGAAAACATAAACTCTGGGTAAAGACACTGTTGAGGTAGAGTCTGAGTACTAACAAAAGTTGGAGGATTATTGTTTGATATGACCAATATACATTGTATACAAGCATAGAATTCTCACAGAATAAACAAAATCTATTTTAAATTTTTAAAGTAGATAAAACTTGCCCAGTAAACTCCAGAGTATGGGATTCCATGTAGTAACTAGAATTTGCCATGTTTCTTCATCCTCCTTTATCTCTTTGGCAACTAAAACAAGTAGGCTATTAGATTTTAAAACCACACTAGCATGATTGGTAGTATTTCGTTTCAAGGTTTATTACTAATTCAATGGATAGAAGTAAATAGAAGGTGTCAGGTAAGCAAGAGGAAGTCCATTATCACTGACAGGTCTCATCATGCACTATCACTGTTTCTTGTAACTCAGGTCAAGTTGACTCTAGAAAGTGTGAGCAGTTCAACCTTTCAGACAGAAACAATTCTGTCTACATTTTCAACTTAGTTATGCAGCTTATACAACTGTGTGGATACCAGCTCCATAATTTTCTAAAATGTATACCCTGCCCAAGACATTTTATAGATAAAGAGGTCCATTTGAAATTATAAGCGTTGTATCCCAGAAGCATATTTCTAAGAGGATTTAGACAAGTCCCAGTCACTGTTGTGATTGAGCTTCCTTCTTTCATCCACACTTATCGCAGAAGAGGAGTTTCCATTCTAGAACTCACTGGCAGTTAACTCTGTCATACCCAGACAATTCTTGACTGTTATTAAAGACTACCTGCAAACTATCTTGAGCTGCATATTTTCTACTCAGTCTTTTCATGTCATTTTTGAAAATCTATTAGTAGTAGTAGTTGTAGTAGTAGTAACAGTAGTAGCATTAATAGCATAGCAGCAGTAATATTGTAAGTATGGTATGTTTATGTAGATGAGAGAGACACACAGAGATGCACACACAGAGAGGGAGGAAGGGAGAGAGAGAGAGAGGGAGAGGGAGAGAGAGAGAACACATGTAAGGCATTTAGTTGGAGATTAACAGATACCAGGTCATTTGCAAGTTAAAAAATCTACTATTTATCCCACGTATAACACAACTCATATTTGGACAAATTCCCTGTGTGGATACATGATGAGGCGTCTTGATAGACTAAATGTTAACATTCTGAAATGTCCACGCATGTCTATTCACTTTCATGTAACATCCAGGTTTAACACAGACCATGAGCAGCTCAGGTTAACAAGAACAATTCACTCTTGATAGGCAGTGTTCATTGTAATGCCTTAGATAAGGCATCAGCTCCAAATAATAAAGCCAAATGATGAGGTGTAATATATGAATTCAAATATTCAAATGTGGAGTCTTTCAGAATAAGCTCAATCCTTTGGTTTTTATTAAGTAGCAGTATTCTTTCTAATGCTGGGCTAGGGTGATTAGATATTACCTTGAGCATGGCATATAATGGGGAAGAAGATCAGATTTGGACAGGATCATACATTGAGGGCCAGGGTTTTTTTTTTTTTTTTTGATATTTTATTTACATTTCAGATGCCATCCCCTTTCCCCATTTTCCCTCCCTAGAAAACCCCTATTCCATTCTCCCTTCTCCTGTTTGCTTTTATAAATTTTTTTAATGTTACTCAAAGGCTTTATAAGTTTGGTAATGCTCAATAACAAGATGCCCATACAGTCAGAATTGTAACTCAATACACAACCTAAATATATCAACTATGTTTGACTGGTGGAGACATGCGAACATCCACCTCCATGTTCCCCCCCACCCCACCTCTTGTCACCTAGCTCCTCCTCTCCTTACGTCTTCCACCTTAGCTCCTCCTACATATCACCCTTCCTGTTAAAATAAAACTTTTCTCTCAAAATGCAATTAGAGCATAACTATACCAATTTGTGTCAGTAAGGTACAAGATAGACCTAATACCCAGTCCATCATTTTGTTGACTAACCAGAACCTCTGTCATCTCTCCTAACTAAAGACGTAAGTTCTGAACCTGGCTTTTTTTCTTGGCTTTAGAATGAATGTCAGCTGAAAACCATCCTCTCAAATATTTTCTCTCAAAGTAAATAGCCAGGATTGCCTATGAGACTATAAGTCTTCAACCCCATCAGAAATCCAGATTGACTAAGTTAACTGAAATTATGGAAAGCACAAAGCATAGCTTCTAAAACTTAGCCAATTTATAGAGACCACTGAACACCTGGATAGTCCCTATACTACAGAACATTGGAGCATCTGATCTTCAGCCTTCTGGCCCAAGATCATCTGACAGACCTAGTGATGCAGAATTATTAAGGGATGATTACTCTGTCTTGGCAGATAAAATCAGTCAACTATCCTGCAAGTGTGTCCTTTTCTAGATAGTAATTTGTCTGTAGATGAAGAGGCAATTCTTGCCTAGTGGCTGTCTCACCACAACTGGAGTAACTACTAAGATGCTCAATTTCTTCTTAGAATCTAAGACAGGAAGCTGTCAGGAGCAGACAGGTCTCTAATCAAAATGAACATTAATACAGAAATGTTTGTAACATCAATTCTGTGGACTTCTGACGTTTTGAAAACCAACTATCTATATAAGGCAATCTGGACTGTTGTCTGTTAACTCCTCTCAGCTATTTCTAAATAAAATATAGAAAACACCCTAACAATAAACGTATAGCCATGAATTTGCTATAGGCCCTTAACTCACAGGCTAACCATCTCAAATCACTTAGAAAAGTTAAAAGATCTGTGTCTAAGCCTTGTATTCCTAAATCTGTTATACAGGCACAATGCCTATGAGAGTAACAATATCAATCTCACTTTTATATCAATAAGCTCATACCAATGAAAACCTTATATTTGAAATCAAAGTAAATTTTGTACCATTTAAAAATTATAACTTTATCTTAATAACAATTATACATATTTCTACCAATAGGTTATGGCTATGCAATAAATACTAGCTAATCCTCCCTGTTCCAACAAAACCACTACTTTTCCCTAGAAAGACAGCCCAATATTAGCCACTTCAGTCCTCAAGCCCAAGGAATAGGGGTGCCAACTCTTCATTAACTTTTTCAAGTTGATTATGAGTGTTGAGATATTAGAGGAGGGTCAGGGGGCTAGAGTAAATTGATAAGCCTCTGATGCTGTGTCTTCACTGCATCCAGCTGAAATTCCAGGACATCAGAGGTTCGAGCAGGTCTGCTTAGCTTGCTTGATGAGTGGACACACCAAGGCTGTGTATTCTGCAAGATACAATTCTCAAAACAAGATAATTTTTTGTTTGAATTCTGGAATCTAGTCCTCTGGCAGCCTGCCTCTCTCATGTCTAATCCGTATAATTCTGGGAGTTTCTATGAGGGTGTGCTCCCACCATCCTCCCATTCCCCCTCCCTGCTCTCGAATTCCCCAACACTAGGGAATCCAAACTTTCAGGCACCAAGGCCCTCCACTTCCACTGATGCTTGGCAAGACCATCCTCAACTACCTATACAGGTGGAGCCATGAGTCTCTCCCTTTTTGTTCTTGGGCTGGAGATTTTAGAATGGCTACTACAGTTTTTTCTTAGGACCATTTGCTTGAAAAATTGTTTTCCAGCTTTTTACTCTAAGGTAAAGTCTGTCTTTGTCACTGACGTGGGTTTCCTGTATGCCGCAAAATGCTGGGTCCTGTTTACATATCCAGTCCATTAGCCTATGTCTTTTAATTGGGGAATTGAGTCCATTGATGTTAAGAGATATTAAGGAACAGTGATTGTTGCTTCCTGTTATTTTTGTTATTAGAGATGGAATTATCTTTGTGTGGCTATCTTCTTTTGGATTTGTTGGAAGAGGATTACTTTCTTGCTCTTTCTAGGGTATAATTTCCCTTTTTGTATTGGAGCTTTCCTGCTATTATCCTTTGTAATGCTGGGTTTGTGGAAAGATATTGTGTAAATTTGGTTTTGTCATGGAATATCTTAGTTTCTCCATCTATGGTAATTGAGAGTTTTGCTGGGTATAGTAGCCTGGGCTGGCATTTGTGATCTCTTAGGGTCTGCATGACATCTGTCCAGCATCTTCTAGCTTTTATAGTATCTGGTGAGAAGTCTGATGTAATGCTGATATGTCTGCCTTTATATGTTACTTGGCCTTTTTCTCTTACTGCATTTAATATTCTTTCTTTGTTTTGTGCACTTGGTGTTTTGATTATTATGTGACTGGAGGTATTTCTTTTCTGGTCTAGTCTATTTGGCCTTTTATTGGCTTCTTGTATGTTAATGGGCATCTCGTTCTTTAGATTAGGGACATTTTCTTCTATAATTTTGTTCAGGATATTTACTGGCCCTTTAAGTTGGGAATCTTCACTCTCATCTATACCTATTATCCTTAGGTTTGGTCTTCTCATTGTGTCCAGAATTTCCTGGATGTTTTGTATTAAAAACTTTACATTTTGTGTTTTCTTTGACAGTCGTGTCAATATTTTCTATGGTATCTTCTGCACCTGAGATTCTCTCTTCTATCTCTTGTATTCTGTTGGTGATGCTTGCGTCTGTGACTCCTGATTTCTTTCCTAGGTTTTATATCTCCAGGGTAGTCTCCCTTTGTGATTTCTTGATTGTTTCTACTTCCATTTTTGTGTCCTGGATGGTTTTGTTCAATTCCTTCACCTGTTTGTGTGTTGTCTTGTAATTCTTTAAGGGATTTTTGTGTTTCCTCTTTAAGGGCTTCTACTTGTTTACCTGTGTTTTCCTTAAATGCTTTGAGAGTGTTATTGATGTCCTTCTTAAAGTCCTCTATTATCATCATTAGAAGTGATTTAAAATCTGGATCTTGCTTTCCTAGTGATATGGGGAATTCAGGACTTTTTTGTGTGGGAGAACTAGGTTCTAATGATGCCAAGTACCCTGGGTTGCTGATGCTTATGTTCTTGCGCTTGCCTTTTGCTTCCTGGATCTCCTTAGTGCTACCTGCCCTGTCTCTGACTGGAGCCTGTCTTTTCTATTATCTTGGTTGTATCAGAACTGTGTGGGGTGGGTGTTACTACTAGGTTTAGAGCTGGGGCACAAGATCTTCTCAGTGCTCAGGCAAAGACAGGAAGGAACCAGTGCTCCATGCCAGGAGTGACTTCCTGGGTCCTAGTGGGTCCCAGTTACTCCCTGTTTGGGGCAGATTTTATTGTCTCCCTACCTAAGATATTGCCCAGGTTAGAGCTCCTGGGAGGCCAGCTTCCTCTGGGTTCTGTGAGATTGGGGCCGGTGAGGGCCAGCGGTTTTGATAAACTAACTTAAAAAATATCCTACTAGATTTGGATTTTATGAGAAAGTATGCAGGTGAGCATAGAAGTAGGTTGAGAAATCCAACTAAAATATGGCAATGTAGATAATTATTTGTCATGCGATCATAGCGCCATTGCTGAGTCTGGCAAGATGAGGGACTTTTGTAAGGCAAGCATCATTTTATTACCTTTGACAAATAATAACAATTTTGTAGTAGGAGCTATTTAATATTGGGTTAAATTTATGTATGCTTTGAACTGTGAAGCTATGAATATCTGCAATATTTAACAGTGATAAAATAGGATCTTCTCCAAGATTAACATTGGCCATGAAATACTACTAAGCAATTTTGATTACAAATCACTTGGTTTTAGTCTTTGTGTTCTTACCAGATAGGTAAATGGTTAAATATACTGTACTCATATTACAGCTTTCTTTTCATAAAGAATATTGTTTCTTCATATTGCTTGTAAAACTTCGGCATAATTAGAAGTTATTCCAGAATTTAATATATGCTGGTTTTGATTCTGCTCGTTATGGTTTATAAGCTATGCTTACCTTGCCTATATGCAATCTAAAAATGAGTTGACATCATGCTTTTAATTATAGTAAATTAAGTTGTTTCATAATTTCTGCAGTATGATGCCTGTAATATTAATCAGACTGAATCATCACATTACATAAAGTTAATCATTAAAATGATTATCATTATTGCATGCTGTAGTGAACTATTTTTATTTTACTTAACTTCAACCACATATCTTTCCTAAATATGGAAGTGAAAATCAAAGCCAAGAATTTTTTTTAACTTTTCAAATACTTTCTGAAAAGAAGGTGACAAACTGACTTGTTGAACCTAAATCTTTAACAGTGAAAAATGGGTGCTGCTTACTATTGCCTTCCCCAAGTAATTATTAGTGAATTAGAATGATAGAAGTTCCCGTGTTTGTTGGATGAAACAGTTGTCCTGTGTAAGAACATGGTGATTGCTTAAATATGAAATGTCCTATACTGTCTCATGTGGTAAACACTTGCTCCTTAGCAAGCATTTGCTATTTAAAGAGGTTGTGTGAACATTTGCAGATAAGTCTAGCTTAATAATATGGATGACTGTGATTCAGTCCTGGGAATTTTTTTTTTTTCCCTTGGACACACTTCTGTCTCTCTGTGTCTGTTTTGCTGTGTCTCTAACTCCTTCCTTCCCAATCTTCCTCCTGATCACAGTCAGTTGAGAAACTTCTACTTGAAACCTACCAAACATGGATTGAACAGACCTAAAAGGATGAGATAAAATAAGACTTCCATCACATAAAATATCCTCTCAAGATTTTTTAACATAACAATGAGAAAGCTAACTAATACTATACTATTAAAAATATAAATAGGGCCCAGCAGTGGTGGTGCATGCCTTTAATCCCAGCCCTTGGGAGGTAGAGGCAGGCAGATTTCTGAGTTCAAAGCCAGCCTGGTCTACAGAGTGAGTTCCAGGACAGCCAGGGCTACTCAGAGAAACCTTGTCTTTAAAAAACAAAGCAAAAAAAAAAAAATGTAAATAGGTGGTATGCCATGACAGCTGTACTTTTATACCAAATTCTCATACTTACTGATTATTAATGATCACCAACAAACTTAAAGTATGAAGACCTAGTTACTGACATTTGTGAATTACCTAGCTTAGAAAGTTGCCTTTTACAAAATACCAAAATATTAAGAATATTCACATAGCTAGACAATTGATTGATCACATCCATCATATTCTGATGGTAACTGAGAACAAAAAAATTACTCTTTTATTTGTTTTATTTTCCACTCTGAAAGATAAGATTATGGTCAGGTAGCTTATCTTCTCTGTATCCATCTGGTTGTAATGGGAAAAATTTTAAAGCCATTCAACAAAACTAAAACTAGCTAGTTTAATTTCATTACTTTCAATATCTCCTAGGCTGTTTTAGTCATTTATCACTCATTCTGGAAAAAAATTGAAATCTGTTTTGTGCTGGTGCTTTGAACAGAAATAGATAGGATGGTACCCTATCTTGATGTTCTTGAATGTGACATATTTGCTGGCATTCATCTGAAAGTTTGCTTGTTTGACATTATCAGTCATTGAGTGTTTGAGTATGACTCTTTGACATGTAAGATTGAAATTGTAATCATATATTCTTTATGTAACTAAGGAGCTTTGTGGAATAGTTTACTATTTGTTATGTAAAGTTAAACACTGTTTTACTTTTCTACTTGAGATAAACTAGCCTTTGTATCTTTATTCTACATTGGTAAACCTGCTTCATTCTTAATTTAGCTTTTATCTAGATTTTGTAAATCTCTATTAATTTGTTTATGGGTCTGGGTTCATGAACTTATTCCTTGGTTCCTGACTTTTGTAGGTATAAGGCAATTCTTCATTTATTTTGACAGGGAGGCTTGACTCTCTTCTCTGAGGAAACTCTCTATCACTCTAACTTTCTAATCTCTGGCTATGTCATTTCCTATTATATTTGTATTGGCAAGTCTCAGTAACAGGAAGCACAGTTTTACTGAGTGGGGAGCAGAGGAAGACTAGAGAGAGTAAAGTCTCAAGTGAATGTGTATTGTTGACTTGAGTCAGCCATGCCAAGGACTTAAGAGCCTCATACCAATGGAAAAATGGCAAAGCCTTCACCACAGGGTCAGCCTCAAAAAAAATTTCAAAGCCTTCCCTAGTCCATGTGTGAATGTTGATAGTGTATAAAGAAAATGTCTACTAAAGCTCTCTCACCCTGGATATACATGGTCTGAGAACTGTGCCCCTATAAAGACTGCTTCTGTTGAGCTTAGCTAAATCCATGCAGATGCAGCATGACTATTTCACACATTGTGGAGTACACAGGTTCTCCATGCAAAACATAAGATCATGCCCAAGTCACTGTCAGCCAAATTAGAGTATGACCTAAGTAAGCTCTGCCATGCTTTAATATATGTTTTTTTATATGATCTCTCTCTTCTCCAAAAGGGGAACTAAACATACATATTTATAGCATGGATGTAGAATGCTTATAACCTGAAGTGTTTCAGACTTTGGATTTTTAAAAACAAAAATAAAATATTTGCAGAGGCATAATGACCTATTCTGGAGGTGCAACCCAAATAAGAACATTCCCACCATTTATATTTAGCATTCAGTTACACATATATCATGAAGAAAATTTTAAAGATCACTTTTGTATGTGTACATTTTCACTGTAATCCACTGAATGAGAATAGGAGGGAATTTTTCATTAGTGATATAATCTTAAAAAAATCAAACCATATTGGATTTTTCAGTATTTTGATTTTACATATTCAGATTAGGCGCCCAAGCTGCACGCATTTTAGACAGGGTAAGGCTGCTATGAAGTAGAGTTCCTGAGGCTGGATGTTTGGTCTGTAAAACTAAGAGAACAAGTTGTGTTGTGTTTGCCTTTTATACTACAACAGGAAGAAAAGAGTGGTTTTAACCAATGTTTTGTAATAACTAATATATAGCTGTTGTAAACTATCTTCAATGGGAAGATAAAATGTTATGGGTAAAGTATTGAATAAAATATCAAATACCGTTATTTATTATCATCAGGCATACCTAATAAGGAGTGAAATTAGGCTGTCTAGATGGCTTGGCAGATAAAGACATGTGATACCAAATTTGATGCCCAGAATTTGATACTCAGGACTCACATGGTGGAAGGAGACAAATAACTCGGTTTTCTTTGGACCTCCACACGCATGCTCACCCACATGTGTACTCACCCACAATACACATTCACACAAAATGAAATGATTATAAGTGTAATTTTGCGAAATTATATTTTGGGAAATGTGAAAGAATTCCCATATGCCATATTCCTAAATTATTAAAAGAATATTTTACCTGATGTATAAGTTTGCATGTCCAACATCTCATGACCCTAATATTTTCTTTTTTCTTAACATAACAAATCTAATGATCTCAATATCCTTCTGCCCAAGAAAATATGAAGACATTCCTGATAAGTACCTATGGTCAGATAATATTTTGTTTGTTTCTATTGATAATTTTCCTCATGTATATAAAATGAGTGATAGTAAATAATTGTATTTAATAGCAAAATAACTGCTGCATGAGATATAACTTATGGGCACCACCCCATAGGCTAATTATATCAAACATCTCTACATATTTGAAATAGGAATTCAGAATACTCTGGTAGAAAGGAATTTTTATGAATGTGTTATGTCATCTTATGAAGTATTATGTGATATTTCTCTGGACACAGTAAAGTAGGGGTCAGGGAGCTAAATATCGTTAGCAAACTGTCAACCCTGTCATATTATAGAATTAGGATGAAATAGGATATGGATGCACACATGAAAGGCCATGAGAGAACATAGAAAGCATGTTGCCATACTCCAGGGAAATTCCTATTTCTTGGTATGGTCTTGAAATAAAACAGACATGCTCAAGCTCTACTGTACACCTTTAGCTTCTACAAGTGTGTTTTATTTCATTTGGTTGATGGTTGCCTTACACTGATCTCCTTTGTCCTGGTATGGCATCTTATTGTGAGGAGACACCTACCTTGAAATTTTTCCAGCTTTCTGGGTTGAACTGTAGCCCAGAGGATGATGACAGAACCTGACTGTTGAGGCTGCCTATGACAGCAACTATGGACCCATCAAACTAAGGCACAAAGGAGGTTCATCCTGAGATAACATTTAAAAGAATTCACTTGGACATTTCTGATTTTTGATTCTTTTCCCATCTTTACAAAGAATACGGTCAGAGAGAAAGTGGAGTTTCCATGATCTTGGTTTCCTCACATGCTGGGTGAGCCATGCATGCCTTAGAATATATAGATCAATTGGAAAATGAAAACATAAAAGTCATGTTATAGTCTCAGCAGGAATGAGAACATAGTTTGTTTGCAGTCATAACTTGTGTTTTGGGTTCTCTGAATCATCCATAAGAGAAATATGAGAAAAATCTTAAGTGTTTTTGTTTGTATTTGTTCCTTTTTCTAGCAATATCTAATATTCTTTCCAAATTTAGCAGCAACTTCACTAACTACCTTAAGAGACTGTATATACAAATATATGCAAACTGTCAATAGACAAGTAATATTGGAAAGAAAACACATGTTTTAAATTAATCCACCAGGCATAATCTGCAAGACCAGTAGCATAATTCTGTATTTTACTTACGCCCTTCCCATAAAGTAGGACAATTATAAATAAACATGCTGCATTGACTTATTCAACCTGTGAACATTTTACAATGCTGTTCACTCGAGTATGTCAGTATGATTAAAAGTTAATATCACCCCTCCTTCTTGGATTGCCATAAGCTCGTTTTTTGTGCTACATAATGCAACTGTCAAATAGAGAAACAAAAAACATATCTTACATTCAAAGATTTTAAAATTATGATCATTTAAGAGATGCTTTGCCTCATAGAAATTATACGTCACATAGTAAAAGCTCATCTGGCTTCCACAGGGTTGTGAAATTCTCTACAATGGCACATTTTCTACTATTTTGTTTTCTGTGAGACACTCAGCACACCAATTCTGATTATATTCTCCAATGCCTGGGTATCATCTGAAACAAAAGGTAGAAGATAATAGGATAAGTCATATGAACATTTCGTGTGAATGGGCAACCTATATAAGCATAAAATAACACAATTCCCAATTAGTGATAGAATGGATTACAGATGAGAAGGGGATTTCCAGGAGGTTTGTGCTTGTGTCTCTCTGATGTTTCACTGATGATGCTCATGACTGTGCTGTTATAAAGAGAAGAATGAATTATTTTCACCCAGATTCTCCAAGCTTCTCTAGCTTTCCTACCTTCTATTCTAGGTATTTGCTCCCACAGATTAGCTCACCCACTTTATTGTGGTTTTTCTAGATCAGTAATATGCAGCTAGTTAGTAAAAATGTTTGTTTAAAATAATTATAGAAAGTATAAAAAGAAGTTATTTTGTAAAAGTAAAGGTGTTAGGAGCACAGATTGCCACACTTGAGAACCTTACACATCACCCACTATAGGCCATTTAATAAATAAGAATTGAGAAAAGCACCCCCCCCTTTTCCCCCTTGTAATGCTGTAAATTGAACACAGGGCTGTATGCATGCTGTCTAAGGACCCTGCCACAGAGCAATTTCCACAGCTGGAACTAACTTTTAGTTTCTTTGTTGCATTTTAAAATCAATACAAACCTCCCTCCCCCATCAAGCAGATAATGCCTAAAATTCATATATGGTGGAAAAGCAATATATATATATATATATATATATATATATATATATATATATTTCACATAAATTTAAAATATAACCACTTACAATTTAAAATTGAGTTGAAAATCAACTGCTATGTAGGATAGTCAACGTTTCTCAAGTTGTATTTACTTTTTCTTTTATTTTAGATGGAGCTCGCTAAGGAAGAGAAATGTGAATTTTTGCCTTTCCTTTCACCACGGAAGGTTATAGTCAAAGATGGAAAGATTGTGGGAATGCAATTTGTTCGAACTGAGCAAGATGAAACCGGAAACTGGGTCGAAGATGAAGAGCAGATAGTGCGCTTGAAGGCTGATGTGGTTATTAGCGCCTTTGGGTCTGTCCTGGATGATCCCAAAGGTAAGGCATTCCTGGGAAGCACGTGTGATGTTGTGGGTGTTGTTTTATGGCTCTAATAGTTCCTAGCTTTCAGCCATTTTTTCCATCTTGATATTAATATCCCTTTGTTTGTAAGTACTGCAAGAGATTTTGCTTCAAAAGGATTAAAAGTGCTATTACCAAATATATAAACTTAATTTAATATGAGAAGAATTGAAAAGAATGTGAAATTTTATTTTAAGCTAATATCCAAAATACATATTCTATGTTATAATAATGTTTGCCTTGTTTCCTATAAAAGAAGGGCCTTTCTTCATTTAGATTAGAATAAAAAGATATGGCTGAAAATCAGAACAGTCAATCTTAAATAATGCAGAAAAATTAGAATACAATGAAAAGCAGTAACTTAGAATCTGTATTTACTATAAATCCAATAACAAACCATCTCTCTGAACTTGGGACATCAACATTATGTTTTAGAAGTCCAAACTCCTGTTATTTCACCTGACTGGCCTAACTGCACATGCTAAGGAATCAAATGCTTAGATATACCATAGGAGAGGCAATGTTTTATATAACCTTTCAACATCCTAGTCATAACTGAGAGACTGCCTTGTGTTACAGTCCTCCCACTCTAGTATCATTGAAAATGAAAGCTACAATACCAAGACACCTGCATTTTGCAAATCTTTACCTTTCAATTCACACCGTTGAGATGACAATTATCACTTTTATTTTCCGAAAGAGAAATAAAAGGCTTTTCTGCTGTTCAGACAACCACTAAGAACAATAATAACAGAAAATCCAAACCTGACACTTCTGCCTGGAATGCCTACTCTATCCAAGGGAAAATTACACATGTGTCTGATAGACGAAAGATGAAGGCATGCAAATGTACATTTTTAATCAACAGAAGATAGGTAAAGATTCAGCAGTCTTCAGGGCATAATTTTTTTCTGCAGAACATACAACATCTTGGTATTTAGGAATATCCAGATGTTTAATGTCATCAAGATAAATGTTTTCAAATGGCTGGATGATGGTCTGTATTTGTCACTTTTCATCCAGATGGGTACATAAGTGCAGACATTGTTGACAATGAGCTTTGTGTATTCACTAACGGAGTTTATAAAGAAAAAAAGTGTGTAAATTATACTCAGTTATCTAAAACATACTGTTCTCTGCAAAACAGTAAGATACCAATGATGTTTAAGTAGCAATTCTACTTACAAGTCATCTATCAAAATAATTTAGTCACGTTCAAATAATTTATAGTTGACAACTGGCAGCCTAATATTTTTAAGAGTATTGATTTCTAATCAAGACAGAATATCCTGTGGTTCAGATCACAGCCAGTAGATTTGTTTTAAACATGGACTTTTTAAAGGTTTAGTGTGTGTGTGTGTGTGTGTGTGTGTGTGTGTGTGTGTGTGTGTGTGTGTTTGTGTGTGTGTGTGTGTGTTTTGTTAGTGGATTTGCTGTTGTTATTGTTTTGTTGCTGATAATGATGTTATTCTTTCTGTTAGTGGTGGTGTGGTTGTTGTTTGCGGTAGCCTCTTGACATTCCTGGGTTTGAACTTGGAGTCCTCCAGGCTTACACTCATGAATGCCGCGATTACAGGCAAGCACTATCAGACCAAGTTCTTTTATGAAAGTATGTCTGTATTTATGTAAATGTCCTTTAAGAGTAAGAGATCTAGTTTAATACTTCGCTTTGAGTTTATGAAGTAGAAGAAGAATTTGATAGGTTTAATTTTAGAATTTCGTGTGTATGTCAAAATCTGTACATTTTGTTTCCTGTGTCTGTCTCTTGTGATATTTCCCATGGATTTTTCCCCATGGCCATTAAAGAAACCAAGGAAATCGTGGTGCTTGACTGGAGTGTATTTTCCCTATCTTGATTTGACACAGAATACAATGTTTGGAAATCATATAGGGTGTGATATATCTTGTATTGTACTAAGGAGTCTTGGGGTTTACATGGACAAACTGTTAGTTTCCACGTGAGTCACATCTCTTATAGCTGTGTAGTTGAACAGCATCCAGTCCTCATTCCTGTTACCAGTGGGCAGGGCCTAGACTAGAAGTTTCCAGATTATTGATGGTATATTTACATAATTGAAATAAAGGCACACAGAGACCTCAAAGTAGCAAGAAACCTTAATCTAAGTTATAGTTTAGACCTTACTCTGTAAGGAAGCAGAAGGGACATATATATGAGAAATTACTCACAGGTTTTGATAGTTGTTTGTGCTTCCATTTATAAGATAGAAGAGGTGGAGGAAAAGTAGGTCCTTAGGGGCTTAGCATAGGTTGTTTTCTGTTTTAATTGATTGGCTTGGATTCTGTAAGATTTATTCTCTATTGAGATTTTTTTACTATAATTCATCTGATTCTAATAATATATATACTGAGTATTCATACGCTGATAAACAGAGGCTTCTAAAAGTTCATGCAGAGGATACAGTTTACCTTACTTCATATGTACCCACACCCAGTCCTGGCCACACTGGTCTGTTGTAGTTCCTGGATATGTTCTAGAACATGCTTGAATGGAAATGAGGTATCACCATAAGCTTTCCAAATAGTCCATTGTTTGAAGTTGGGCAGACAGTAAAGCTCAACACTGGTTGCTAGATGCTTGATTTGGAGAGCCATGAGTGTGCACAGTTTATGCATCTGAGAATTCTAAATCGCCAGCTGCATTGATAAGAGGTTATATCTATACTCCAAGCCAAATAAATTGCCATGGCTGGCTAAGGTATTTAGTTTGTTTGTCCCATTACTATTCACTGCTTTCAATCCCATTTAGCAGTCATAGAAAACACGTTAAACTTGATAAAGGCTTTATTAGGACTTGACCAGGAAGATTTTTTAAATAAATTTAATGTAAGAAAATTTTCACATGCACATACATATTCTTTGTATACTGAAAGCAAGTTACTAGAAGAAACCTGTGAATTTGGAAAAGAAAATATTATTCCCCTTTTCTACCTCAGAGCTTGTTCCATTAAAATTTGGCATATGATTCTCATAGGATTATCATGTATATGATACATATTTTAATGTATTCATCAATAACTGTGCTTCCAAATGCTAGGCTCTCCTGTCACTTATCCTCCCTTCTTCTTTCCACATTTATTTTGCATAGACTCAGTAGGTAGCATGCAAACACAAGAACATTCTTTCACACCTTGTTCAGCTTTCTCCATTTGACAATGTTAAATATTTCTGTTTGAAATGCTCTCCTCCAAGTCACTTAACCTTCCTAACATTCATCCCTTCACCTATCAAAACAACAACAAAACCAAGCATAATAAAACCCCCCTCTGCCTACCTTGCAGAAAGACTGTCAGAAATAAAATGAATTAATGGGAAAGTGTCTTGCAAACGAAACTATAAACAGACTGTTACCGTTTATGTCATTCTTAGTTCTTGTGGGGTTTTTTTTTGGTTATTTGTAAGCCTGTCACTGACTTACTTCTTCTTCTTGTTGTTATTTTATAGTACTTTCCAAGGACCAGGGATTGCAAGTTAATTGAATAGACAGCTCTCAAAAGGAAAAATATTAGTGAACAATTAAAAATAAATCTTTACTATGCTTAGCCATTAAAAAATGCAAATTATAACTATGTTGAAATCCTTTTACGCCCAAGCCAGAATAGCTACCATCAAGAAAAACAGAAAACAACAGATGCTGGCTAGAATATAGGGAAAAAAGAACCCTATATACTACTCCTGCAAATATAAACTGGTAGAGTCACTATGGAAACCAACATGGAAGTTTCTGGGAAACTAAAAGTACCACAGCATCCAGCTACCCCATTCCAGGATATGTGCCAACAAGAGTCTGTATCAGCGAACCATTGATATATGTGCCCATCTATGTCCATCCCTGTGATATTCACAATAGCTAGGATCTGAAACGAACTTACCCATCCTACAATAGATGAATGGACACACACAGAGAAAGGTAGAATTTCAAGGTGTTAAATATAAGTATTTAAATATATATAAGTATATAAATATAATAAATATACATATATAAATATAATATCAGCCAAATCTGATAATTGTGAAGTGTATATGTTGCCGGTGAATTTTAATCCATAGAAAGAACCCTTTACCAGGTTCACATTTCATTTTCCCATTGTGACACTAAAGTCAGCCTTGTATTCACATATTCAGCAAACAGAAAGACACATTTTATAGTTCTCTGGATATACTTTACACGGAAATCAATGTGGTCCAGGCCGTGGCCTCTGCACATCTTCCCTGTCCCAAGCTATCAACAGCCATCCTCTCATTCTTCCTGAATGCCTACTTGTATGAGATATGTATCCACTGCTCTTCCTATTCACACAATAGTAATAATAACTCCAATGACAATCCAAGGAGCATTTTTGTTCTTTGAAATTACAATTGCAACTGACATATTAGTACCCCACATATATGCACAAATAGATCTATGCATTTGCATTGAACTAACCACTCAGGGATATAAATTTTATTAAAACCATTTTTGATTTCTGAGATTCAAGTCAGTTTGCTTTATTGTCCTGAGAAAAGGTAAACAATAGATTTATTCTCTGACAATAAGTTTTCTTTTCTTTTTGGCATAAATTATTGCACTCATTATAATTCAGTGATTATTAGACTAGTTAGATCCTATCTAGTGTATTAGCTCAAATATGAGCTCCAGAGCCAGACTGCTCGTATGGAAACCTGGCTCCATCTCTTCTTGCTTCCTCTTAAAATGTTTTTTTGAACTTCCTAATCCTATGTGTAAGGAAGATGAATTGGTATTTACAACCTACTAACACTTTATAAAATAAGTGAAATAATATCTGTGAAACATCTATCTATACACAGAGTTATAGTATCTCATAAAATTAGATATGATTTTCATTGTACAACAAATAATATTTTAATGATTAAATCAGATTGTATTATGCATTTCTTATAAACTTTTTCCAGACACAAAAGCATCTAAAAATTAGAGTGTCATCAGTATTGTAGAGCCTCTGTCAACCTTCCGTGAAGCAGATGCTTTTAGATTTATGATTTTTTAAATGAGAAATATGTAATAATATGTAATATACTTTGTTGGGTTTGTTCATGGAAAAGTGATTCCTTGATTTAAAGGATTTGATATAACATTTTAAGATATTTTATTTTGAAATATGAAGTCTCGGAGTACTGGAACAAATTTTCTTTATGCAAGTTCTTAGATGCACAAATATCCATTTTGTATTTTCGAAAACCAGGTATTTGAAGAGCAAAGCAATTTACGTCACTTTGGTTTTTCCAACTAAAACCATATTTTATTAGTTTATATAATCTAAGGGGAAAGCTAGGTTTTGAGATGGAACAGAGAAGCACTTGTGAGGAAGGATATCAAACTCCTGAAAAGTATGAGGTGATGTGAGTTTAAGGATGCAAAGCTTGGAAAGAAAGGTAGCACAGAAGGTGGTGAGAGACTTATCTAGTTAGTACAGCTCAGGGAGCAAGGCCTTGGATCCCCTGCTCTGAGGAATGCAGCCAGGGAAGCTGACCTCCAAGGGAAGGAGTTTATACACAGCATCAAGGCCTACAGTTTCCGCTCATCTCAGCAGGAACTAGAGATAACAAGCACAATGCCCAGATCTTTCTGAATCTTTAATGCAGCCCTTAGAAACCAACTCCCTTGATGGCATTAATTGCAATTAGTTGCATATGGGAGTGTTTTGTGGGGGGAGGGAGAAGGAAGGTTTTTAAATCACTCATCGATCTATTAGAAGGCCCTCAGAAAGGTCTTTGAAGCCTTGTGGGAAAGTCAAGCTTTCTGTGGATACCAGCTTCAAATGTGGCGTTGATTTCCCCTCCTCCTCAGGGAGAAAAGGTGCAGGTCATGGCTTAATTGTATTTATTCTGACAGTCAGAATGAGAAATTGACAGGCAAGAAATGATGTGCCTGATATCTTAGCAAAGGGTATACTCTTTTCTTTTTTTTCAAATAGGTTCATCTTTTCTTTGTTGGGAGGAATTCTATAATATTATTTTCATGTCAGCTCAAGATGGGCCAGAAACCCAACAATCAGAGTTATTAGTATTTTAAATGACTTGAAATTAGTGTTTATTTTATTTTACAGCATATTAAAATATAATTTATTGAGTAATTCACCAATGGAAGTAGAACACTACGATTTTTTTACATACCACCATATTTGCTGTTTACTGGTGTTTTTATTATTATATTTAGTGTTCCAAATGGTAAAGCATCTTCTCCAGAAATTACTGATGGCACTGACAGGAAGTTTATTTGTCTATCAAGTCCTTTTGACTTCCAGGTTGCTTAAGTCTTCTTCTCCATTACAAAAGGCCAAAGAACAATAAGGGATGAAGTACCAAATTGAGAAGCTATCATCATTAGTCAAATCCGCTATATTATATTTACCTTTTAAAACTTCAAAAAGTACACATATTACTGGATTTTATTGCTGGGTAGGAAAATGTTTTTAGCTTTTGCAAAACTTTAGAGGAACTGACTTTCCAGTGGCTAATACAGGTAAGAGAATTTGCAATAAATGTGAGTAGGAAAGTGGTCAGAACAACCTCAATACTGGATATGTTATCTTAGAATCCCTTGTCTCGATGTTTTCCCATTTGTATTTTCAAAAGGACTAAAAGGGATCTCAGTGATGGTGACCTTTGGTTCTGTTGTTCCAGGTGATTGTTTGCTTAGTACATTCTGACAGCCTGCTATCTCAGACTCTGGGCCAGGTGGTGCTTGGGAGAAAGTGGGGAAGGCAAGGCAGCATGTGCACACTGTTCTTCCAGGAATGCAGTTCAATAAGAGAGAATCCCCACTGAGAATCAATGGATTTGGAAGGAGTTTAGAGTCCCAAGGAAGCACAGAGCAGACTGTGAGGGATCAAGAAAGCTTCTTGGAGGAAGTGGGTTAAAAGTTGAATCAGAATGATGTGTAGAAGTTTCCAGGTAGAAGGGAGGGGGAATGAAGGGAAGCCACAAGATTACTCAACGTGCTTAACACCACACTGTTAGATTAAGTAGTCATTTTAGACTCATTTTAAAAAGCTGTAAAGTATGCCTTTAGAGAGTTGTCAGCAGCCTACACATGTCATGCATGTTCTTATCTTTATAAATGAAGGTATAATTTTTCACTTTCATTAAAACTTTATTATTTTTTAGTTTTTTTACTAAGCAGCTGATTTTTCATCTCCTTGAAATGTACAATTGTTGAAGAACTGCTGTAAGTCCATCCATCCCTTTCATTTTCAGACATGGCTAAAGGAGAGTCTTTGTCTATCAACCTATTGATAGAAATTATCAGAGACATGTTGCTCCAAATATGATAATCAAATCTGCTGTGGGTTCTACAAATGAGTAGACATTTCTCTGTTACATGAACTATTACATACAAAAACATGGACTGTCAGACAACATTCTTGCAGTCAGGCAATGGGAAAAAAGTTAACCAGCTGAAACAAATGGAATGGTTATGTAAGGACAGAAGATGGGCAGGGATGACAGGAAATCTGGCTACAAATTCCTGTTGAGCCAAAGGAATAATAAGTCAAAGCATACTGAGCTATGGGTTTTGTTTGTTTGCTTGTTTGTCTTGGTAATTATATTTTAACCAACCTGGTAATAAATGGATTTAAAAACTTTATATATTAGAGATACCATTACCTTAAATAATATAGATGCTGCTGCTAGCTGCCAGTTCTGTCTCCTATCTGATTGCATTTTAAACTATATTATTTAAAACAGGAATTAAAATCCAAGGGGTAACCTTTGGTTGGTGATTCATGTACACAGGCAAGTGTGTGGGTTTTTTGGTTTTGTTGTTGTTGTTGTTGTTGTTGTTGTTGTTCTTTATTTTATTTTACATAGAGACTTCCTGAGTGAGATAAAATTATTTACTCAGGGTGTGATACAACAAACTAGAAGGAAGCTTCCATAGAAATATAAAGGATAATCTGTGCATACAGGCCAGTTCCCAAGCAACAGGGACAGAACTCAAAAGTACAGTAGATGGAGTCTTATTGTAGGTACTAATAATGTATTGCAATTTGAATTTTTTTTTTACTCTATTCAAAGAGGAGATGGAACCTAAGAAAACAGAGACTGGCTAAAAATAATCTTTTAGTATTTTTACAATAATTACACATAATTTGTCTTTCTGTCCATTTATTTGAGATAACTCTTTGCTATGTAATCCATGGTAGCATCAAACTTTCTTATGTGTAAATGTGTCTTTGGCTGTGGTTCCTTAGATGCCATCCAGTATATATATATGGATTTATTACTCTCCATGAACTCTCCAAGTTGGCAAGTCTGGCTTGACAGTGAGCCCTAGAGATCCACCTGTCTCTAACCACCCCAGTGCTGGGAGTATAGGCATGTACTGCCAAGAGTTATCCTTATTTATTTTTGGTTTTGTTTGTTGCTGTTGTTTTAAGACTCACTTTAGTTTATACATAATTCTTTGGGCTAGTTTTTTTTTTTTAATAGAACACATTTACATCATGTTGTAGTAAATATTTTAAAAGTAGCCACCAGTAAGCCTGCTATCTAAGCTTCAGCATTACTGCCTAGCTCAGCCACCATGTTGCATGGCCAGAGAGCACGTGTGCACTGCAGCTAGAAACCACCAGCCAGAAACACCAGCCCTGACACCCAAGAGATGCTAATGTGGGAGATGGCTCTGCCAGTCTTCCATGCTGTCTCTACAGGGCTGGGCATTGCCCAGACCATCCTGCCGTCTACACAGGCCCAGTAAAAAACAGTGAGACTCTAATGCTTAAATATTAAGGAGGCTTTATATATTTAGTCATGCTCAATAACAAGAAGCCCATACAATCAGAGGTGTAATCCAATACTCAACCTAGGTATACCAACTACCTTTGACTGCCAGAGACACGTGAACATCTGCCTCCATGTTCCCCTCTCTCTTGTCTCTCTCCCTCCCCTAGCTCTTCCTATTCCTTCTCCTTAACCTTCAAAACTCTGCCATATTCCCCCTTCCCACTTATGCCAATTTTCTGCTTTTTTTCCATCAAAGTTGAATTGTACTTCCCAAATTTTATTGGATGTGTGGCCTTCCGATCCAGCCCAGTTGACTTATCAAAGGCTATGCTTCTAATGAAAACTGATGCTTTCTCTCCCAGCAGCTAAATATTAGAGTTAAGCTAGGAGTGATTCCTTATGATCAGTTCCCCTTTTGGTGCTAAGATTTGGTCAAGTGTAGGCTGACACAAGTTTTATCCTTTATGCACTTGCCCTGTTTTATACAGAGACTATTTCCCTGTAGCCATCCCCCATCAGTGGCTCTTACACTGCTTTTCTTTTCAGATTCCAGGGATGGTGCTCATGTTCTAATGCTTACAAGAAAATCTCGTTACACACAGGGCTATCTGTCTTCCTAGTTCTTGGCCCTCAATATTTCAGTCCTTCTTATTCAGCCTCCAGAGTGCTAGTACTACCAAATGTTCCACCACATCTAGCCTCATTTGCCTGCTTTCTCACGGTCATATCTTATTTCTTAGGGTAGGGGCTATTATTCAGTGAATGGACTGCCAAATGAAAGTTATTACAGAAATTTCTTATCAAAGTATGAAAAATGAATATGGTAAAATTGATTTTGGAATTCTAACAGCATCTCTCCTGTCATACTATGACACTTGTATTTGGTGATGGCAAGTATCTTAAAGTCATGACAAGATTCTTTTATTGAATGGTACTATGCTTCCCACTTTTCAGAAGTATGATATCTCACACTACTATTTTATTTTATAATGCCTACTAATGCTAGCTGGTTGGCTCAGTGTTGAGAATAAACCCGTCCTAGTCTATTTGGTGCTGTGCCTTGATTTAATTATATTTTGGACAAGAAGTGCTCCCGAGAGACTAATAGGAAAACTGTATTCGTTTTCTTAAAAATTGCCTTTTTATCAGAAAGATTTTTTTCCTAGCTAGATTTATTATCTTCCTATTATAAATATTCCACACAGAGAGAAGATGGAGTGTAGAATTGCATGCCAGTACTGGCATTTCTGCAGAATAACCATTGAGCAGAATGGAGTCTTTGCACAGTTTTCCTTTAGAATTATTTTAAAGGGTAGAAGTGATGAGGAGGGAGGTCAAGCTGATAACACTGTTGAAAGTGATTTAGAATCAACATCACATCACTTACAACTGCCGTAGACATCCGTTTGAAGCACGGCATGATATTTCTGTAATTATTTTACTTCCTTTAATAACTGCATAGGAATAGGTTTGTTTCCCCAGTGAATCGCTCTGTTCAGAGGCTTTCCTTATCTTTATTTTCCAGGTTTCACTAGTACTTGATACCATATGCATTCTTACAGGGAGACAGTAGATAAATCAAATCAAAGTCATTTTCCATCAAATCAAAGATTACATATAAGAAGCAGAGCAGTGGTATGTAACAAGTTTTGTTAGGAGAAGGAGGCAGAAAATGGAAAAATAACGTAATTGTTTCAGAGAACTGAAATCATAAAATATACTTAACAGTAGTCAACATGTAGTGAATGTTAGAGAAGCCTTGAAACTTATTGACCAGGTGTTATGATATTTGGTTTTTTTTTAAATACTGTTCACCTATAGTGTAATAAAATGCTATTCTTTTAAATATAGAACAAAGTATGTTTATTCGTCAACAGTAATATAATTTAAAATTACAACATACATTAAAACAAACAAACAAAAGCAAATTTCTTAGCATTTGCAAATTTGTAGCTTGTTAAAGTTTGAGGTACAGGGACAATAAATAAGAAGTCACATAGTCTTGGATTTTTTAAAATTATATTTTAATGATACTTAATCCTAACAATTTTACCATGCTATAATGAGTAGATTAAATGTTTTTTTAAAGAATAAAATATACTAGGTTTATAGTACTTGCAGAGAACTGTATCTTATAAGAATATTCAATATTCAATGAAAATATAGTTTAAAAATAATTCTTGGAATAGAATAACAGCCTCTAATATAATCACAGATGACAGGCTCAGTTAAAGAACTTATTTTATACTGAAAATGAGAATATTATTACAATCACTATTTTTCCAAAATGTAAAACTACACTAAGTTATTGAGATAGGTAAAACCAAGATATAAAAGTTGGTAAAATTACAAAGTGACAAATGATATAGAGTATTTACTAATACTGTGGCTAATATATATTTTGTCAATAACTCTAGATTTATATTATTTGTACAGTGGATAATATATATTAAAGGAAATACTGATCTAAAGTAGGCTTCATATGAAATTGAATTAATGTGGACATTGATTTTCATGTACATTTTGAGTAACAGAAAAATCATGTTCAATTGTATTCAACATTTATTGCCACTTATATATGCTATGCAAGTCACATGCTATATTCTTATATTGCTGAGTAAAGCTCTGAATTAATTTCTTCAGCCATCCATGAGCCTCTTCCAAAGTCTTCAGTGAGTAATGGTACCATCACTTTCTTTTATTTCTATAGCAACAACAGTTGGAACATTGTCCTAGTTACTTTTCTCCTGCTGTAACTTACAGATGAAATAATTTACTAGGTTACACATTTATAGGGTGAGTCCATGACCATCATTTTGGGAAGTATGGCAAAAACAAGCAGGCATAAATCAGTAGTTGAGGGCTTCCATCTGATCCACAAGCAGTAGGTAGAGAGAACTGGGCAGAGAGAATAGGAACGATGTAGACTTCTGAAACCTCAAAACACTCCTCCAAGAAGGTCACAACCACTCCAACAAGGCCATATCTCCTAATGCTTACCAAACCATCCCACCAACTAAAGACTAAGCATACAAATATATGAGCCTATCAAGACAATTATTATTTAAACCATCACAAATAGATATAAAGCTCCTTAGTTTTTAAAGGGATATTTACTTATATAACCATCTATTTCCATATAAATAAGTAAGAGTGGAAAGCATATGGTAATATGTTTGATAAATATCTAGCATAAGCTCTCTGGCCTATAATTTTGCTTTAGTATTGCCCTGTTTCTTCCCCCCTATATTTAGATGTTGCTAGGCTCAGAATTTCCAGATCATCAGCATTGCTGTGTAACCCTCCAATTTCAGAATCCATGTACTGTCTCCTCTGACTATGAGATCATAACCAAATGCTGTAGTTTAATTTTGATGTTTTCTAATCTGACTTCCTACATTGCTGTGGGCTCTAACTCTCTGCTATTTCATTCTCTATTTAATAAGATTACTCCATCCTGTTAGGATCTCAGCTTTGAAGAAGTAAATACATCATCTCTGTATACTGGGTTGTGCAGCTAAAATGATGAGGAAAGTCATGGAGTTGTGATATTGCCAATAGGTAGAAAGTGGCTGGGGGAGAACCATCTAAACTGCTGGTATGACACACAGAGCAGAGAAATGGCTTCCTACTGGGAAAACCATACAAGAGTATGTCAGAGTAAATGGTGTTTGGAATACAGCCTAGTACTAGACAGAAGAAACAGAGTTATAAGAGTGATGTGACAGTGACACAGAGGAGTTGCATTGCTGCACACACTAATTCCTTTGCCTAGATTATAAAGTGTGTCATCAGAAATAATAAAGTAAGTGTTACAAAGTATGTGGTTGCAAATGTATAAAGTATTACCCAATGTTGGGTCAAGGCATCTGGATTCATTCCAGAGTTAGTGCATTCTAGTGACCTAAAAGTACAAGAAACACATGGATGGTCACTTCACACAAGTGAGGAACATTAAATTCAACATGCCTCCTTCTGGACTTTTCCTGTGATCTTCAGCTTTGTTCCTGGCCTCACTTATTCTCAATCATACTCAGAATATAATTACAAGTTCAGTTTGATGCTATTTTAACCAACAGTCCTTGGCACCATCTATGGAGAAATAAGTATCCATGGAAAGAATGGAAAAATAAATGAATAAAACAGCAAATAAATGTTTGGACCAAAAGACCAAATTAATTGATTCATTTAAAATTATTTTTAAAAGGAAATTCATAGTAAAGTCAGGCTGTGTGTCATGGAGCTCAGCAATCTGGCACTGTTTGTGTGATGCTGCACACTTTCATGTACACGAAAACCTGCGATTGGTCACTATGTTCCTTGTTTTACTTATGCAAGAAACTAGTGGATTTTATTTGTAGACAGAAATCTTTGTCATTCCATCGCTTGTTCCAAACCTGACTTTTGTTTCTTAGTTTAGGATACAATTCTTGTGATGAGAGCATAGGTCCTGACCATGCCTCTTTCTCACTGCTTCCCCCTTTCCTGGCACTCTCCTCCATCTCCATTCAAAGAACATCCCTTCTGAACGTCATGTTCTGTAGCCTAATGCTTTAACATTCCATATTCCCTCTTAGAATGTTGTGTTTCTGGTTTGTTTTTTTTTCCATCCGATTGGTTCATTCTTCTCATTCTCTAGCATTGATGTCATCTCCCTGAAGGTTTTCTTCAGCCCTCCATACAACTACTATCTAAAGCACGTATTCTACTTCTCACCACAAAATTCATCATCTAGAAATATTCTTTTCCATGCTGTGCTCTCTGTATCCTGTTTCTCCATACAAATGGTTTCTTACTTGCTTATTGTTTATTTCTGTCTTCTGCTGTGTATGGCCCAAAGGATTCATCACTTATCATTGCCTTATAATAGTATACACAGCAGTATGTAGATCAAAAGTATTAGACAATAAATATTTGCTAATTGCATAAATAAATACAAACCAATACCTTAATATTTTGTTGTTGTTGATGTTGTCATGTTGTCATTAAGCATTCAGTGACCTACAAACATCACTTTATGTCTTTGCCCCACTCCCTATTCTTAATACTTTTCATTGTGCATTTTGTTGCTAATATTTTACTGCTCATTGCACTCAAGATTAGCATATCTTGTGACCTACCTTGTATTTCCGTCTTTTATTTAACACTTGCTAAAACTAATTCATGTGGCTAAGAAATATTTTGGTTCTTCTCTAATGCAAATGAGACTTTCTGAATTTTAATACGGTCATTCTTGTGCCTGTTTCACATGCTTGACTTGATTTTTTCACCTACAGTTGCATCCATTTTTCCAAAAGTTTAGATATCCCATGACTATATCTAATACTCTAATATATATATATATATATATATATATATATATATATATATATATATATGTGTGTGTGTGTGTGTGTGTGTGTGTGTGTGTGTGTGTGTGTGTTCCTCCAGGTTCCCTATATATCTGTAATCTACATACTTAGCTAACTTTCTATTTGATTTCACATCTTAAAAATGAGATCTTGGTAATTTACCTGCCTAATGATATTACTGAGATCGCAACTATTTGATGGGACTCCAAAGAGATGGTAGGTGACTGACAACCTAAACCTAGCCACATGCTTATAAAAACACTTGATGGCAGTTTCCAATATCATCAGTGTAAGCACACTGGAATACAGCTTTGGTCAATACTAAAAATATTTTCCAACTTCATGAAAACTTACATTGTTCCTGTATAAGTGAGCTATATTTTGAATTGCACATTCACTAATGTAGAAAATTTGTTTAAGTGCAATTCTACTGTGTGTGTAAAATTTGCATTGATGTGTGCCTACTCACGATTGACAAGGGGGGGGGAAATCTGTAAGATGGATATCAAAAAATAACATTAATGAGCTGCTAAAGCTAAAATTACAGGAACTTATGAAATTGGTTAAACATAAAAACCATTAAACTGTTTACTGAAGCTTCACAGATATACTGCAGCTAATGAACATTTCTGCTATTTAAATAAGCCCAAATTGAACACACATTACATGGATACATAATTAGTCATGGCAGTCAAACACACATAGACTTACTTTTAAAGCTCTATTTAGGAAATCTTTTCCATTTGATTTATTTTGTTAATTAAAATATTTTCTTCAGCATTCACTTATATTTTAATAATACTGTTTTCACAAGTAGCATAATCTTCTCTTGGCTTTCTGTGTTTTTGTTTATGCTTTAAATGCAGCAAATGAGGATTTTATATTAGATAGTTTTCTTAACCCCTTTCTGTAATTGTTTATATCACTTGGTGGCATCATTCAGCATTTTAAAATTTTCTCTCACTGGGAATTACATGTGAAATATCTCAGCAGCCTATCGTTTTTCACTGTCTCATAATTATCAAGAAGTATTAAGCACCCAAATATGCATAGAATTATGATGATTATGGTCCAAATCAGATTAAAGGATGATCTATTCCTTCAAGGAGTTTGTGGTCTTAAGTAGATGGTAACATTGAATATAAATAAGCAAATCAAAGCACACCATTTGGGAATCCAACCGAGAATCTGAAAACAATCCCCACGTATTTACTTCAAGAGCACTGACCTCCTTGAGGAGATCTTTTCCAGAGAAAATGAAATCAAATCTTCAAGGAGTTCACAGAGTCTTAAATAGATGGAATTATTGTGGAGAAATAAGCAAATCAAGGTGAAGTGTTTGCATGGGTTTAATTCTGAATTGATTAGTTGGTCAGTTTAGAATGGAAATGAAGCTCCCAGTGGCATGCAAGGACAACAGAAGTTATTTCTAAAGGCTGCGGTTGACGATAGTCCTTTGATTTCACTTGGAGAGCCTCTATATCCTGAGAGTGGTGGGTTTAGAAAACTAAAACCCTATTTTTACTCTCCCTGAATACTATAAATACAACCAATATGTAATGTGAATTTTAAATAACTGGAATAAAGAACTATACATTAACAAACAAAACAAGAATAAAAACAATGTTTCATTAGTATCCACTTATGCCTCAGTGATTTTGCTAGACTCTGAAGAAGTGGATGATTACCTAGACCCCCCTCCCCCCCAGGAACTCAAGGAGTAAGAAAGACAGTAGGATAGTGTAAATGAAAGCACAAAATGGCTACTTTAACAGATAAAGAACATAATTCATTGAAAAGATGATCTAGATGCTGTATTTTCAAAGCCTATCAAGACTGGTATTAGTTGTTGTCCGTCCAATATTCGACTGTCCATTTTAGTTATCCTGGTCTCCAGTAGGAAATTACCAGAGACTATTCTTGGACCACTCATCTTGACTTTTTTTATATGTTTAGGATCAGTATTAAGGAAAGCTTTGGGGCCAATTCAATTCAAATAGAGTCTCTGCCACCTCTTGGCTATAAGGAGAATGACAGTATGTACCCTTGACATCTCTTTTGTGATTGGGATGAAATAATATGAAGAAATAGAGTATTAATGCCTACCAATTACAAAGGATCTATGAGTGTCAATTGATTTTCTTCACATTAAGTAAGGGCAGAATCAATAGACTGCAAGAAGTGAGTATGAGAAAACTTCATCAGATGGGTTCACAGATCTTGTTAACTGAACCCATAGTGAGGTTGTTGGAAACAAATGACTCAAATATGATGCCAAGTTGTTTTAGCCCTAATTTTAGGCCATTGGAAAAATGGAAAAAATATGAAAAGGCAGTACTGATAATTACAAAATAAAATACAGCAGGAGGAAAAGCAGAGGAGTGTGATGGAAAGCAAAACAAAGACTCTCAAGACAAAGACGTGGTCACCTTGAAGGTTGACAAGAAATTACGACAATCAGTGTCACTGATAAGATAAAGAATCAAGGTCCCCATTTTTTTCATAGCCTTAAAAGGAAGCAACTCCTATTATGTCTGGTAGGTCCCTCACTTTGCCTATAGTATGATAACTTTTGAAAGTCACAGGACTTGACAACCTGGAATGAATAAAATATCTTGAAGAAACTCATAAGAGGATAATTTGGGAGGCAAGCCAATGGTCTCGTATTTTTTCTAAATGGAATATACTATATGTATGTTTAACTATAGAGGAGATATCTGCCTTAGAGGTAGTAGATAATGGTAGAGTGCCAGGAGGAGATTGCATGGGTAGCAAAGACATCCCTTAAAAGGTCCATGGCTTATAACAGGAGGGGCATTTCTTAAATACTAGTGAGAAAAAGCAGAGGCATCTTGGGTATTGACACAATGGGTTTTTAATTTTGACAGAGTGAAGATTTGTGATAGCCTGTGAACTTTCTAGGAAATATGAGACAAACACATTTCTTGAACAAGGGAAAAAAGACTCATTAGGCTTTGGCAGAAAAAAAAAAAAGCAAAGGTCTGCATGGCACCCATAAGAATTTACAAGTCACTAGTAATTAAGAAATAGGCAGTGGAACAGAGCAGGATTTTGATCTCAGTTTAGATGTGATAATTTGGAAGGGACATTGGACTGTGCTGATTAAAATCTAACAGACAATGTAATAGCTTTAAAGAGAGTATCCCCTATAAGTTTATATATTTGAAAGCTTGATCCCTAGTTGGTAGAACTATTTGGGAAAGGATTAGGAGGCATGGCCTTGGCTGGGCAGTGGTGGCACAAGACTTTAATCCCAGCACTTGGGAGGCAGAGGCAGGTGGATTTCTGAGATCGAGGCCAGCCTGGTCTACAGAGTGAGTTCCAGGACAGCCAGGACTACACAGAGAAACCCTGTCTAAAAAAAAAAAAAAAAAAAAAAAAAAAAAAAAAAAAAAAAAAAAAAAACAAAAACACAAAAACAAAAACAAAAACAAAAAAAAAGGAGGCATGGGCATGGCCTTGTTGGAGGTCATGTGTCACTGGGGATGGGCTTGGAGATTTCAAAAGCCCACATCAGGTGAAGTCTTTCTTTTCTCTCTCTTCTGCCAACTTGTGGATAAGATATAAACTGTCTCAGCTGCTCCAGCCACCATGCCACCATGCCTGCCTTCCTACTGCTCTGATCCCCAGCCATTAGTCATACTCACCCTCTGAAACTCTAAGCCCCCAATTCATTGCTTTCTTTTAGAAGTTTCTTTTGTTATTGTGTCTCTTTACAGCAATTCAACAGTAACTAAGATGAAGAAAGCTGAATAGAGGAAGATTTCAAAGTAGAATTTGAGACCATGTTCATTGAGATCATGGTCGGCCACAGTGACTATAATTTCTAATGGAGAATGCTCAGTGGACTGGGTTCTTTAGACTTGTGAAGTGGAAAGTTTAGAGATGGAACATATCTACACTCCCAGGAACAACTCAGAAATGGAGAGAGTATAGACAGAAGAGCTTTGTGTACATGTAAGAAGATAAGAGATTTTTTAAAAATGCAGTTTAATTGTTGGATGCTACAGAAAGGTAAAAACAAAGATGACAGAGCCACAGGATTTGAAAACCAATAGACCATAGTTTGATTAGATAGGCAGAATGGAAGGTTGAGTGGTGAGAAAGGGGACACTGAATTATTCTAACAAACTGGATTTACAAAGAGACATGGTATAGCTATGAGAGGGGGAACATGTCAAAATGCAAGGTTTCAGGGTAGGGAAGGCAAACAAAAGTTATGAATGCTATGTTTGAGCATAGTAAGAAATGACATGGAAAAAGACTTGAGAAGAGGAAGAAATATATGGGCGTCAAGAGGGTTGTCTTAGGGTGGTTCAAGAGGCAGCTCCTTGCTTCAGTCCCCATTGGCTCTCGGGACTACATCCTGATAGTATACTTAGGGGTATGTATGTGTACCAAGAGCCTGCTGTCCCAACATAGTGCTCTCAATTGTTGAAGGTGGTTTCAGTTCCATTCTTGCTTTCTCCTAGTTGTTCTAAACAGAATTCTCAGATCCTAGCTCTCTGCTTAGAATCGTTTGATCTGCTTCAGATTTTGCTTTCTTCTCTAAATTACTGAGATGACTGCCCTGGCTTGTTTTCTTTTCTCATCGTGCTTTGATCCTACTGGGTCATTACGGCTATCAAATTAAACAACATTCATGGGGATGGATTTGTCTACGTTTTCAGGATAATACTTCATTATAAATCTTTTAGCATTTTTTTCTTCCATTCCTTTATAATGTCAAACTCTTCAAAAAATAGTAATAATTCTTTACATTATGATTTCTGTGCTGTTGTTTTTCTTGTTTATGGAAAATTGATTTATATTTATGTACTCAACTATAATGCCTTCCACATCTTTTTATAAATACAGAAAAACACACTTGTCAAATGCTTCTGGTTTTCTCTTCAACATATATGACAGTGCGGTTATGTCAGTTTAATTGACCTTGGCAATCTGCATCTGCTTCTGATGTGTCCCTAAGGGACAGTTTCTGCAATTTTAAGCTGTAGCTTATTGAAGAACTTGTGTGTCACAATACAATTAAGTCTCTCTCTCTCTCTCTCTCTCTCTCTCTCTCTCTCTCTCTCTCTCTCTCTTCTCAGTATAATATATATAAAATTTTGTGCATAACATTAAATTGACTAAAAGTTCCTATTTTAAAACCATTTCTTGTATAAAGCTACCTTGAAGTGTCTTTGTTTTTTAAATAAGCTCATTTGAACACAGTAGTAATTAAAGCAGAAATTAACATAAATCTTGAATGTTTGGTATAAATTAAGGATGTTTCCGTTCTTTTAAAGACTGCATAAAATTCCAAGCACCATATCATTTAGCATATTTCTTGCTCATTTAGAGAATAATCTGGACTTTGAATAAGTATGCTTAAAGGCTCTTTTTCAAGTTCTTTCTGTTGTTGTTCTGTTCAGCTATGGAGCTACTGGGATGTATGCCTGTCTCCATCAACATACAATCCCCTGGAAATTTGTGGGAAGGCTGTAAATGATCATAACAGAAAGTGCCTACACCCTTCAAGACAGAAAGAAAAACATACAAGCCTTTATTAATATTCATTTAACACTTCATAGGAAATGGCAAGCCGTTATTTGGTTTGCAAATGTAAACATACATTTTTCATCCACGTGGGCCCTCATCCCTTCTTAGCTGCATCAAGGCAGCAGTAATCTGCTTCTGAAGTTTGTTTACACTGAATTCCAAGTCAAATATATCAGCAGAAGAGTGAGTTGTCCATAGAAGGATGATTCCAATGATGCAGATAATAGAGATTCCCTTGTTCCAGGCAGCAGAATAAATGTTCTCTTCACTGACAAATTACAAAGCAAATGTACAGACATTTTCTCTAATGGTGTCCCAATTTGAAATCTAGATATGACACTTTAAGGTATACAAAAGAACAAGGTAAAGAGGAAGAACAATGGCTATTGTTTGAAAATTAGTGAAGTTAAGAAAGATAAGACAGAGGAGGTGACTTGATCAGTAAAGTGCCTGGCACTCTGGCCTGTAAACCTGTGTTCAGATTCCTTCAACACAATAAAAAGCTAGGGATAGAGGTATCTGCTGAAACTGTAGTGCTGGTATCTTGAACCTTAGGCAGAGCCCTAATGTTCATTGGTCAGTAATTGTAGCCATATTAATGAGCTGCAAGTTTGTGGAGTACTATTAAGGGAAGGCCCTTGATCAATCTTTGGCATTCATAAACATGAGCACAGGTGCAGAAACACACACACGGAGAGAGACAGACACACACGAGACATGCACATGCATGAAATTGAGAAAGGTATTTTTGATATATGTAGATTCAATGAACTTGTAAATATGATATAAATATTTTATGTGCCTAAACAGAGTGTACTGGATCTGCAGGGAGATCCTTGTGGTTTGTGATGGCAGGACCATCATTCTCAGAGTAGCTGCTTGGTACTGCTGAAAGAAACGTTTAGGACCTTCTGTAGCCCTGTTTATACTCACATATCTTGTTCATTTTCTTATTTTTCCAATGGCTGTTCAACCTTATACAGATTATAATTGTTTTGGTTTATATTTCATAATATCAAAGCAAGGTCCTCAATAGAAACTTCAATAGCTTCACAACATAGGTCTTTCATAGGTATTGTAGGGAAAAATAACTAATATATAATCTTTATTTTGCTGATCCTCAGAGTGAAATCCAGTATCTTTTGACACTATCTCTGTCAAAAAACTGGTATTAACTGTATAAAGGGGACCTGAAATTGATTTTTATTTTAAAAACTCTCTTAATTTTAGACTTCTATTTAGGCCAGAGTATATCTAATTTTTAGGTTTTATATACAATTATTTACAATAACTGGCCTATGTTTCTAAAGTGTATCGTATGCGCTATTCAATGATGATACATTATGCCAGATTGAAGACTTGAGCCATATTCACTATTGATGTTCCTCTTGCAGCTCAAGTAACTGTCAACAGATGGTAGTGATGATCTGTTATGCAATGGGGAACAATGAGAGAGGTCTCCTTTCATGTGACCTTTAAAGACATTAGAAAAATCTCAAAATGCCATTCTGCATTGAAAATAATTACATGAATATTTAATTTTACTCTTGATGAAAGGTGAAATATCATAAGAAATACAAATAGCAGATTTTAAAATAGAAACCTGACGGTGGTAGCTTTATCTTGTGGACTCTCTTCTTCACACACCCATCAATCTAGCCTAGTGTTTTCTAAAGTCCAAGTATTGTCTCATACAGTACAGATGCAAGCCACATAAAACACATTTCTGTTTCTCTGCGATCCACAGGATTATAGGTAAAGCTTGACTGCATTAGCCCAAGAATAAATGTCTGTTCCTACTTTACATAGACTGTAACATGTATAAAGCAAGGCTCATTTTTAATCATTTTTCCACACGAATATAATGTATTTCCATCCTTTCTACTCCTTCCTCCTAGGCAAGCAACTTTGTCTGATATTTTCATCCCTTCAGCCATTTAGTGCTGCTCCTATATGAATTTATTTAGGGCAAGTCACTTAAAATTGGGAAAATATCAGAGGCTTTATCTCCTGGAGAAAAGTAATTGATTCTCACTACTTATAGGACTGCTTGTAGCTCTTCATTGAGGGGTCTAGCCTTGTGAGATATTCTCTATCTACATTGGCATGTTGATTGCTGTTGTGATTATTCTCAGATCTTATTTAGACAGCAACATTATTGAAAAATTAGTGCTATAGCTTCCCTGTCATCTCCAGAAGACACATTATCTGGTCTTCCACTCATACATTCCCTCTGGCCCCTCAGTCTTAGGAATCAGGATTGTGTTATAGATTCACTAGCTGAGGCTAGGTACTTCGTGGTCACTTACTCTATGCATGTGAACAAGATTTTTTCTATGGTATCTCAGTTTTTATATATCTTAGTAGGGAAATAATTAGGTTTTTGTGTTTGGATGGCACTTTCATCTACATTTGATTATTTTGCTATTCATTTAACAACTTGAATTTCAGGAACATCCAGGTATTCTTTACAGTTTAGTTCACACACACACATTGTCTGTCTCTCTGTCTCTCTCTCTCTCTCTCTCTCTCTCTCTCTCTCTCTCTGTGTGTGTGTATGTATGTGTGTATGTATGTATGTGTGTGTATATATGTGTCTGTGTGACTGTCTATCTGTCTCTCTCATCTCCCCCACTGGAAGAAGAATAGTTCTTTTTTTCTATATCTAGATGCTGTATTTAAAAATCATGACATGCCACCTGTAGATAACATATGACCCAGAACTCCTGCACATTTGTACCGGCATAGGGGCTCTTCATCTTCCAGACAGCCTTCATCTTTCAAATCTCACAACTACAATTTCAGAAAAAAATTCAATTATGTAATTTTTATGTAATTTTCTCTAAATTATCCTAACCCTTTCTATGACATCTATAGATTACTAGAGAAATCATATGGCAAATAATTATATAAGCATATTAAGAGATTTTTTACAAATAATTGAGAATAATATTTGCTGTCTTTTATGAAACCAGAGACAGTTATTTTGAATCTGATGCAGATGCATAAACAATAATGATAAATAACTTGGGCGAATATATAGGTTTTCTCATTTTGCTTCATAAAGTGTCTTATAAAAAAAAAAAAAGAGACTTGTTTTGAATCCTAATCCATGAATCAGCTATACAATTTCCCTATAGCAACCAGGAACACTGTTGGGGTGATGTGAATGGGAACAGCTTCATGAATGAGTAACACTGAAGGAAATTTACTTACATGGATTTCAAATACTTTCTTCATAGATTCAGCTCTGATTGTGTAGTAAACTAGATACATAGGACTGCCCAACTCTTTTTTAATTTCCTCATGTGAGGTATGTTTTCATAGTTTATATAGTGAACTTGAAGGAGTTTACTCTAGTATTTCAATTAGCTTACATTTTTTTCTAGTTTATTTGAAACAGTTGCTTAAATCCATAGAAAAAAAAATATATATATATATTTCTAATTCTCAAACTGCTATATCATTGCCTATTGTCTTTCCCTTTTTTTCAGTGAAAGAAGCCTTGAGTCCCATCAAGTTTAACAGATGGGGTCTCCCAGAAGTAAATCCAGAAACTATGCAAACCAGTGAGCCATGGGTGTTTGCAGGTGGTGATGTGGTGGGTATGGCTAACACCACAGTGGAATCTGTCAATGATGGAAAACAAGCTTCATGGTACATTCACAAGCACATACAGGTATGCATTTGACATCAATATCACATGTTTCCTCATAAGTACTTTTTGGGTTTTGATATGAATCTATGCTTGTTCATGTGCCTATGTGAGTGCACACTGGGAGTCCTGCCTTATCCCTTTCTGACTTATTGCCTTGGCTTGGATTTCTCAATGAGCCAAAAACTGGGCCAACAGCCAGAAATCACCATTGAGCCTCCTGTCTGTACTTCTCCCAGTGATGAGGTTATAGGTGCATGGAACCATCCAGCTATTTCACAAGGATTCTGAGGATTTGAGCTCTAGTCCCTCATGCTTGCATAGTAAGTACTCCTGCCCAATGAGCCGCCTCCCTAACACTGTATGAGCATTTTTATATGTTGTATATGTACATATAAAATATGTGCATATATGTTTTTTGCTTGGATACAACTTTTAACACGCAGGCTGAGTAGTCAAATTATTCAGCTGATTGAAAATGCATTATGTATTTCTATTAGTGCAATGGTATGAAGGTGAAAGCTTGTTGCAATGTATTTGCAAGAGCTTAAATAAAGGAGACTACATGCATCACATTTGATGATACACACAAGAATAGGAGCTAGAATCTGATTCATAATGAAGCTATGTAGACTAGGAAGCCATTTGGTGTATCCATGTGGACCAGATGAAGTCCTATCCACTTCCAAATTTGGTGTACATAAACAAGCAGAAAGCAAACTATTGAAAATCATCAGATCAGTTGCTAGGTTTTTTTAAACTAAATGGTTTTATGATAAGATGCAGCATGTAAAAATGATGAAATAGAAAGTTGAACAAGTTCTGGTACAGAGACTCTGTGGTAATGGGGCAGAAAAAGGTTAAACTACTAGACCTTAGTTTGTTCTTTTATTAAACATTCTACTCTATTTTTATTCTACAATTTGTTTAGATTTCCTCCTTTATATAGAGTGTTCCTGGATGAGTTCATCTTATAACTCAGTTTTTAATAATTTTTATAGTTTGTTGTTTTATTTTGAGATTATAATATGATTACATAATTTCCTCCTTCCTGCAAAACTTCCTATGCATCCTTCCATCCTCTCTTTCAAATTCAGGGCCTTTTTTGTTCATTGTTAAACATATACTCATTAACACATATATACATATATATTCATAAATACATGAGTACAAACTACTAAGTTTCTCTCTTATTCAAGAAAATGTATAGATATTATACACCCCCCTGATTTTCTGCTTTTTGTTTGGTTTCCCTTAATGTTTGAACAATGCATGTTTTCTTTTAGCTTTCCTTGCTCTTTTTCATTTTTTGCCATGACAACTTCGTTGGAGTTTTCCTTTTACAACTTATGCATTTCAGCCAGGCTGCCTTGTTAGGCTTCTTGTTTGTTTGTGTCTTTTAGTATTCTATGTCTAATGCTTTTCATGCTTCAGTCACCTATTTCTTCCCACTCAACCAGGGCATCTGCAAGTCAGAGACATTAAGATGTTGAATATAGACCATAGCATGGTGTCCTTCAAATTTAGGACTCCAAAAATGAGTGAGGTGAACTATGGGTTTTGTAGTGAATAGATTATGATCCAGTAAAATCTTACCATTGGCAAACCTTAAGTTTAAAAGTTATGTACAGTGTGGTCATATATTAAAAAGAAGTGCCCAGGCAAAAGTAAAGTAAAAAACCATTTTTAAGAAGTAGAAGAAGATTGGGTCTTAGAAACAGCAACTTAGTGAGTGGTCAGGCTCCAGCCTCTGTAAAGACAACAAGATTATCCTTACAAATTATATGGCCGTTCTTTGCTTTAAATGTAATTTTCTTAGAATTTTCAAAAACAAACAAACAAACAAACAAACAAAAAACAAACAAACAAACACTCACAGAGAAAGCTGCTGAAGACATCTCCCATGCATGGGCAGCCTCTTGTTTGAATTGCTGTCCTTTGTCATCCTACATTTTAATTTACTTATTCTACTGTTATTTTTAGATTACTAAGAATTTTTGCACACTACTTTCTCCTGTATAACTCTTTGGATTCTATGCCCACCAGGTCACTCTATTATCCAGTTGTATGTTGGATATATTCACATGTTCATATTTGTTGCTAATCTATTTATATATTTCAGGGTTTATCTTATTCATGTGTATTTCCAAATTCCAGATAAAATCCATTGCCTTTGGACTCAACGTGCTTTCTCAAATCTGTCCCATTTCTATTGCTTGACAGTTCTTGTTCCCATGTTCAACCCACTACATGAGGATCCATTTAGGAGTTTTGTTATACTAAATTACTCAGACTAATAAAATTTCAATATTAAACTGGAACTCATCATAAGGCTTAGTGATTCTTAGTGATATCATTGAAACAAACAAATGGAATAATATTTAACAATACTCATATTGGTATGATGTTTTGTTTACAAATTAAGAAAAATACCATCAAAAAAGACATACATTAATACTTGAGAGTACATACCGTTTTCTCTTCATAACATAGCACTGTTATACATAGCCACATTTAAATGTTATTTGGGTCTTATGCTTTCTTTCCCTATTCATATCTGCATGAGTATATCTCAGCAAACACTCAATAATATAATGTACTAGCATGCTTTTCTGTAACTGTGATAAAACGTTCTAATAAAGAGAAAATTGTAGTCAAACTATTTCAATTCAACTTAAACTTCCAGCCCTAAGTCCTTCATTGAGGGTAGTCAGGAGACTCAAGCATGAACTTTAACCAAAACTAAGGGGAAGTGTTGCTTACTGGTTCACGCCCTATTGTTTGTGTTCAGCTTTTGTTTTTTAATCAAACAGATTCTTATTGATCATCTGCTACAGGCTAGAAATAAAAAAAATAGAAAAGAAGAAATAACACACAGATGTCTTTCAATAGCCTGTAAACTATTATTGTTGTTGTCGTCATTGTTGTTGTTAATCTGTTCTCTCCTATATTACATTCTAACCACAATTTCTCCTTCCTCCTTTCCCTGACCCCCATCCCTGATCCACTCCTCCTCTTTTCCCTTCTCTGAAAAGGACAGGTCACCTTTCTTAAACAGCCCGGTCTCACCTGCCCAGGAATGGTAGCATCCTTGATAGCCTAGATCTTTCTACATTAATTAAATATCCAAAGCAAGAAAAAGTCCCAGAGTCATCCCTACAGGCAATTTACATAAATTTAGTCTCCTAGAAAAGAATACCAAAGTATTCTGAATTGTGTCAATTTGTAACTGAAGCTATTAGGAGACCCACCTTTGTCAACTTGATATGCAAATACCTCATTTTAAACCTTTCCTTTATTGTTTTTCTTTAGATACATTGAAATCACAATGTAAACTACAATATAACTTTAAATATCTGATAATCTTTAAAAATTTTAATAGTTTAATTTCATTTCATCTTGAATTTCAAAGTCACCAAGCATCATTGAGGGAAGTCAGGGAAGGAACTTAAGTGGAAGGAATAGCTTTCTTCGGCTCAGAAAGTTGTTGTATAAAGCACTTGCCTACAGATGGTGCTTCCCACAGTAGACTGCACCCTCCTACATCATAAAACAGTCAAGGAAGTGTCCTACAATCATGCCCACAAGCCAGTCTGATCAAGGCTCTAGTTGAGAGAGAACCAAGAAGTAATTCTTGTAACATTTCATATTATCATTGTAAATAATTTTTTCTTCTGTAATGTTTTGAAAGTTTTTAAAAAGCATTAAACATCTATGAGTACTGTCTAATAATGAGATGACTATCTCTTTAAGCAATTAAAATAGTTTGATTAACATAACGATTATAAATATTTACTAGGTACAATACAGTATGTCCAAATATATAAGTCAAATAAGAATCATTAAAGTTTTTATCACCTGATCATTTTGTGTGGTGGTCGCTTTTAATCTCTTACATCTTTTCATTGTGTTATTAAATATTGTGAATTATTTTCCCCTCACAATGCTATAAAACACTAGAATATATTTTTCCTAGTCATTTTGGGGTTCTTTGATTTCTCCTCTACGTCCTAGTCTTTACTAGTAACTTTTATTTATACATTCATATAAACATTAAAAAAAAACCTCACTCTGGTACTTTATAATGTTCTTTTTTATTTCATCTTTTAGCTCCCTTAATTCTGACAAGATTTCACTTAACAACTAAATAAGTATTTCAATTAAACTTCAACTTACTCATAAAAGAAATAAACATTTAATATGATGAAGAGAAATGAGATTGTTTTTTAAAATATATGTTGTTTAGAAATGACAGTATTTAGAATATTAATGATGTAATGGTTAGTAGAAGTTTTGGATTTGTCTGAAGGATTCAACATAACAAACTAGTAAAATTACATTTTAAGACAAATTACATTTTAAGACTTAATGGAGATGGACGTTAGGTGCAGTTGACTGTTACATAGAATCAGTACTGTACCTCCCTGCGTGGCGTTAGATACATAGTGGGACACTCTACCATGGTCTTCTGAAGCAAAAGGACCATGCGGAGTTTCTCTTTCCAAGCAGTTATAATGTACTTCCAGTATCCATGATCTCTGTTGAATGTGACCCTAACCCCCAAATCCGGTCCTTCATCACTAAAGCCCTCATCCTTCTAGGATTTGAGATTGATTCTGATTTCCTCTCTAAAATCCTTACAGTGTCTCCTCTCTGCACACAAGGTCAAGCTCAATCTCTTTGATACATGATGCTGATTATAAATTGTACTCAGCAGACCAAGATTTTTTCTGTGTCTAGGCCCTGCTTACAGGATTCTACTTGTCCCTTTACATCTGACACTTTTTAACGGGCACATCACACTACATTTATAACTGGTACCCACATAATGGTCATGCTATATACACGTTCTAGTAATATTTGTCTCTTTGTATATGTTAAAAAGACAAACATATCCATGTATTGAATAGGAAAAATATACAGAATGACAGAATTGATTTCTTTAAATGAATGAGATGTCTCATAAGAGCATGCTCTGCATTTAGAGAAGACCAAATTTCAGTTCTCAGCAAACACACAAAGCAGCTCTCAAGAACCTGTAAGTCCAGCTCCATAGGCTCTGACAGCCCTGCCCTTTGTGTGTACCTCACATGTATGCACCTTCATACACACACACACATAAACACACACATGCATGCACATATGCACACATACATGCATACATGCCTGCACACATGCATGCATGCACATGAACATAATTTTTTTAAAAATAAAGAAAAATAAATCTAACAATTTTCTATATGATGAACACATTGTGATTACAAATAAATGATATTTTCTTATGATTCTATTTAAGAGAAACTTCTGAGGCACTGGAAGGATAGCTCACCAATGTGTTTTCTGAAGATGGATTCTCTCTCTCTCTCTCTCTCTCTCTCTCTCTCTCTCTCTCTCACACACACACACACACACACACACACACACACACATACACACACACACACACAAATTAATCTTAAAACCTTACTTGCCTTTCTTTCAATTTATCTTTTAGAAAACTGTCACATGGTATAATATATTTTTTAATAATTTCATACATGTGTTACCTCATGAATGAATGCATACTGTCACTGCAGTTGTGCATATATAATTTCTTTGACATATATTTTTAGATAAATGCTGTTATTAAAAGACATCCTTGTTGGGATTTCAATTATTCTCATAATTTTCCAAAGAGATCTTCACTTTAGTTTCATTAGTTAATTTCCTCAATTATCATTTATTGAGAGCCAGCTGTGGGGGCCAACGCTTGACACTGGAAAGGCACCAAAATCAGTAAAGGAGGGGAGGTAGACTACATTGGTTTATGCATTTGGGCTCTGAATTGAAGAGAAATTTTTAAAGCTGTTTCTAATATTTAGAAGCCAACCATTAGCAAATTATGCTGTCCCTCCAAAAGACATGACCTTCTCAGGGGAATACCAATTATAGATAGATAGATAGATAGATAGATAGATAGATAGATAGATAGATAGAGAATAAATTAACTTTCTTGCTATGCTTTGGATTATGCAAAAGATTAGCTGAAAGAACTTCTGAAAGCCTCTTAATGTTGAGCTTGTTCTGCACATCTTTGTTGTTCATATTATTGTTGTAGGTTATTAGGTAAAATTATATCTGTATCATTAAAAGAGTATCATAAAATTATACCATAAGAGAAATGTTTTTAAGATTCTAAAATAATAACCTAAAGTTTAAGATACAAAGAGTGGAGCAGAGACTGAAGGAAAGGCCACCCAGAGACTGCCCCACCTGGGCGTCCATCCAATTTACAATCACCAAACCCAGACACTATTGTGGATGCCAAGAAGTGCTTGCTGACAGGATCCTGATACAGCTGTCTCCTGAGACGTTCTCAGACAGAGCCTGACAAATATAGAGGCTGATGCTGGCAGCCAACAATTGGACTGAGCACGGGGTCCTCAATAGAGGAGTTAGAGAAAGGACTGAAGGAGCTGAAGAGGTTTGCAAACCCATAAGAACAACAATATCAACCAACCAGAACCCCTGAGCTCCCAGGGACTAAATCACCCACCAAAGAGTACACATGGAGGGACACATGGCTCCAGCCGCACATGTAGCAGAGGATGGCCTTGTCAGTCATCAAGGGGAGGAGTGGCCCTTGGTCCAGTGAAGGTTCAATGCCCCAGTGTAGGGGAATGCCAAGGTGGGGAATCTGAGTTCATTCCGCAGCAGCCACCAAGGTCAGCTGACTACTGCTTTGAGCTCCAGCTCCGGGGGATTTAGTCTCCAAACACATACACAGTTGTGAACATAAACATACTGATATACATAAATATTAGAATTAATAAATGTCTTTGAAAAATTTTAAAACATAGCGAAGAAATCTGTTAAAAAATGAAAGTGTACTGAAGTGCAATCATTAAACATATAATGGTAAGGGGTAACATGGATAAGTGCTCATGAAGAATTCATGGCACGTACACATGCACACACGGGCATGCACACGCACACACACAAACACACACACACACAAAGTCAGGAAACTAAAACGTAAAAGAATTTCAAATTTTAGAATTGGTGTAACTTTAAAAGGAAGAAACAAAGGTGACTAGATAAGGTCTTAGATGTAGCTCCCTGCCCAAATAAATCCAAACAAGGGTACCAGTTGTCTGGAATGCAGAACAGTGCGCACCAGGTGTGAGAACTATGAAAATCTGCGCTTTCTGTTCAGCAATAGGAACACCTTCCTAGGGCTGTTCCACGTGCCCTCTGCTTGTCCTGTCAGCCCTGTACTTATCAGCATTTTCTGATTTTATCAAAATGTAAAGCAAAGACTCATGCAGGTCTTGAACACATAAAGCTATATGGGGAAAGAACAGGGAAAGATCTGTAACTATACGATTTCTATAGCAGGATGAAAACACACAGCTTACACATTTTAATCTGAGGCATACAGTGTGGTAGAAATTGTTCACGTATAGAAATGATATGTCAGGTCTGGTGCAAATGTGGAGAAATGTGGTATCTTTTCAACATTTTTCTTCCTTATTTTATAATATAAAATTTGTTCTTCTTTGGACTATGTACTAAAGACAATCTACCATCTCAACAGAAATCACATTTCAAGGGTTATTTGTCTCTTGGGCACTGAAATATTCTAAGATAATGAAATATTTTATTAAAAGCAAGTGTACTGACTCTCCATTAATTGCTGCACTGATAAGTGGTCCAACAAAATGCCATCTTAATTGTTTCTAATGGGCTGCTATCTGTGAAGCCCAGATAGAGTTGAGCTTTTTTCTGGCAGTTGAGTAAGAATTTCTGAATACTCTGTATAACGATAAGTATCCAAAGAGAAAGTATAAAATCTGAAAATTGAGTAATTTTAAACCTTGAATTTTGTTTTTATGCTTTATTTTCATATTCAATCAAATTATTTATTTAACTAGAATATATATATATATATATATATATATACCAGAAGAGGGCATTAGCATCACTGAGATTGGAGTTACTAAAGATTGTAAGTCTTGATGTGTGTGCTGGGAATCTAATGTAAGTCCTATAAAAGAACATCCAAATGTCCAGTGCTCTTAATTACAGTACCATCTCTCCAGCCCAAATAATTCTCTCTCTCTTTCTCTCTCTTTCTCTCTCTCTCTCTCTCTCTCTCTCTCTCTCTCTCTTTCTCTCTCTCTCTTTTTTCTCCCTCTCTCTCTACCTCTCTCTGTGTCTCTCTGTCTCTTGGTTTTATAAATTTTTTTCTTTAATTTAGGGCTAGTACTTTGTAATAAATTTACAGTTGCAGTTCTATTATGAATCTTGTCTAAAATTATTCATAATCTATTATCTACAATTTATGTTTTCTGATATGAGAAATGTAACAAGACCTTCAAAATCAGTCAAAGGAATTTGGAATTTTTGCATAGTTACCCTGCAGCCATTTTTACTTGTTCAAACAACCAACTTAAGAGTAATTTTATGAAAATTTTGTAACCCAGTTTTATAATTTTTTAAACTACATTCAACTTAGCTTTTATGAATTAAAAAAGGGAATTCTCTCTTTTTCAAATTTGTGCAACTTATTAGGGAGGTCATATTTAAAAACAGCTACAAACAGGATAATGGGGAGGTAACTGGGAGGTGAATTAAAACAGCTCAGTGGTACAAGAAGAATGTTTCTGTGCACAGAGAGGCTTCCCACTGGGTAGTGATATTCAGCTCCCTGTGAGCATCCTTGTTGTGTCCCAGGGAGAAAAATAGAGAAACTATTGATGTGTTTAGTCTCTTAGCTTCAACCAAGTTGGTTAAGAATCTTTAAAGTATCTTAGATCCTTCATCCCAGAAGCAGCAAAAGGAAGATTTAATCAGTGTGATTCATTCACAGACAAAATCTTGAAGCACTTCCTTGTTGTGCTTTTAATATACAAAAGGATTTATTTACAAAAAGAAAAGAGCGGGTGAAAATGTAGATGAAGTCATCATGTTATATCCTACTGAGAAGCAAACTTGGAGTACAATGCAAGCTAACTTCTACATTCTTAACCTGGATAAAAGGCGTATTTGCTCTGATGTAGTCATGCTAATTGTGAAAATGAGCTCTTATAAGCACTGACTAGTTGTGTTGTAGATGTCATCAAAATGAACTATGTGATTTCAAAGGCCAGCTGGTTTACTTCTATTGGATGTGTGGTACAGTGATGTGAGTCAAGGTGTTCTTTTAATAAAATGTGCTTTAAGGGTATGGGTTGGGACACCATGCAGGGGAACTGGAGGGAGTGAAGCTGATCTATGTATACACTATACACTATATCCATGTATAAAGTTACCAATAAATATATAGAAAAATACAATATAAACCCTTACCTGGGGGGAAATGTTTAATTTAAAATATACTGTCTTTCAATTGGAATGTTGAAAATAAGCACAATATTCACTACTAGCACTGAAAATATATGAATGGAGTTAAGTATTGCTAATATACAGAGCAGATATAAGCTATAATGACAAAATATAAATAAAAATATACAAGAAAACACATGAGTTATTATAGAAGAATAAATAAGGAAACAATATTGGTAGAAATTCAAATAAAGGAGAGAAATTGCACACAGCCTGTTTTAAAAGATGTGGATGAAAAAATGAGTAAAGGAAGCATTTTCTTTCAGGGAAAATTTATTCCCTAAAGTCAAACACAGAGAAGGCATGAGATAATGAATTAGGAAAAGGCTGGAAGAAGCTGAGGAGGAGGGTGACCCCATAGGAAGACCATCAGTCTAGAGATCTCTCAGGCACTGAGCCACCATCCAGGCAGCATACATAAGCAGGCCCAAGGCCCCCAACATATATACAGCAGAGGACTGCCCTATCTGGCCTCAGTAAGAGAAGACACACCTAACCCTCAAGAGAAATGAGGCTCTTGGGAGTGGTGAGGATGAGTGGGTGGGGGTGGCAGAGCGGGTAGAGGTGGGAGGGAGAGACACATTCTCTTGGAGACAAGAAAGAGGAGGAATGGGCCAAGGAACTGTGGGAGGGTGGAACAGAAAGAGGGCAATGAATAGATTGTAAAATTTAAAATTATGTTTCTCTCTCTCTATTTATATCTATATCTATATCTATATCTATATCTATATCTATATCTATATCTATATCTATATCTATATCTATGAAAGTTTTAGTATTAAATGTCTATAAGTGATTTCAGAATCCTTCTGTTGGGAGGGTGCAGGATATTGTTCATTAGCAACCAGTGTTTTGCATTATCATTGAACAACAACCATTATTTCTCACTGTTCAGTGTCTCCATGATACACAGGAATCTGCCAGGATGCATGTTCCTAAATGATATTCAATTTTTTTCTTTAACAAACCTGACCTATTATAGTAATTTGCTATAATTCTGTGATAACTATCCAAGTTAAGATGTACAATAGTATTTTGGTTATTTTATTTATAAGCCTGTTTTATTTCTTCCATTTACTTATTTACCACATTCCAGCAACTAATTTGTGTGGAAGAGTTATCTTAAAACATATCCAAAAGATGAATATATCATATGTACATGTACATATACCACATCATATGTACATGTACATATATGTGGTATATGTACATGTACATATATGTGGTATATGTACATGTGTAAATGTTGCATTGTACATATTTGTTAATGATGCTTGCTTTCTAACTATGGTTATCATTAACTGTCAATTTCATTATTATTTTTTATCCTAATAATGAAGCTTATATGAAGCCAATGAAGGCTGAAGACACTATGTAATCATTGTTTGATTTTATGTTATATGTGATATATTTTAAAATATGACTTTAAAGTTCTCCACGTCTATTTTAGATTCTGTATATTGTTTATCTACTTTCTACTATTTGAGGAGTGTGAGTGTGTTTGTGTGTGTGTGTGTGTGTGTGTGTGTGTGTGTGTGTATGTGTGTGTATGTGTGTGTGTTTTCCTTTGACTTGACCCAGGCACAAAAGAATCACTAACTGTTGAGGGAACAAAGTATCCCAGGAGATTGGTAATGAGATACAGAGCCTTTAACCTCTTGGTCACTAGTTCAAATCTGCCCCAGGTCAAGAGTGATAGAAAGTCATTACCAACTGAGGGTAGTTCAATAAGCTATGTGAAAAGAATATGTGATTTGGATACCTGGCAGAGAAATCCAGGCACTAACTCCTCTATAGACTCAGAATATATTGGCGACTGGAGTTTTAGTTTAAAAAGAAAGATGTCTGGTCATATCAAACTATCTTATCTTCTTTCTTTGACCTGACGCTCAGTTCATGTTGGTTTGTGAATTGGTGTAGTTGTCACATCAATCTGAATCTTTATCCAGCATCTTTGCTAATATGGTAAAATTCAACAATATTAAATTGATGTCTTAAAAACTTACTTCATTCTGAGATGAAAGTTTAATTAAAATTGAAATTTATATCCTTCATGTCTCTGGCTTCTTCAATGCCCTCCAACAGATTTTTTTCCTCAAATAGTTAATTAATTTCATGGAGCTGTGTACCAATGACTGAGCATTTAGAGAAGCCTGTTCAATCTTTCCAATCATCCATTGAGAAATAGTTAACAAGTAAGAACAGGAAAATAAAAAAGTAGTTTGAAGGTAGAAAATTCAAAACAGAGTACAGTGAACAAAGTTCATCACCAGGGCCAACTGATAAGAATTAGTTCCATTTATAGTAATAAGAAATCTTCCCATTTTGTTCATCTTTAACATTATTCTACAAAGCTTTCCTTTTTCTTTTAAACACCTTTAGCAGTCATGTTATTCAACCATTCTGATTGGTGTTTCTATTGTATGAATTATATACATATGCTTGAAATATTAATAACATGGTAGTACTTAAAATAATGACTTGAGTACCAATCATTCACAATGAATATATAGTGTTGAATTGTTAGAATTTTAAAACTATGGCAACAATGCATATCAAAGAAAAATATTTTAAAGAATAGTATTAATTAAGCTTTGTTTTAATACTCTAGATATGGATGAACAGGCACCAAAAACATAACAGCCATGGATTTTAAATCAACTTTGATAGGAACGTACCTATATTTCAATGTTCTTCTACATGCCATAGCAGACTTCTCTCCTAACTTTAAATAAAATAAACTTTCTTATCATTATCATTTCTTAAAAGTATAACTTTAAATCCACATCTTCAAAGGCATTCTTCTGCCCCGACTTAAACCAGTGGTTTCTATAATATCTGAAGAACTATGATTTGAGAATTAGAAATTTAAATTGCACAAGCTTACTATTAGAGTATTTCCGTTACCCTTTGCAGGTTTTGAGGCAGCTTATTCGACCTTACAGTCTCACCAGGAAGCTAATGGGAAAGCCTTGCAGCAATCTTCACAGGAAAGTTTCCAAATGTCAAGTGTCATCTTTCCAGCTGTTAGATGAATGGGTAGCCAAGAGGCATTTATTTGGGTGTGCAGCCCCTGTGAAATCTGGGTGAGGGAAGAGAGAAGGCTATAATTTGGTGGTTAGTTTACCAGTACTGGTACAGTTGCAAATCTCTTAGCCAGAGCAAGGACTTCATCTTATCATGTATTGATTGACAGCTGGCTGCACTTCTTTCATATTTAAAGAATAAGAATGCCATAAACAAAGGCACTATCAACATGCCACACTAATTTCTGAATCCTCTACTGCTGCCGATAAAGGCAGTATCATCAACCAAGCTGCCTTCTCCCCCAAACCCTTCCCAACTGAGAAGAGGTAATGTTTTTTAACATGACAGCTATATTAAAAATCTTAAGACATTGAAAAAGTGCCCTTCCATTTAAGATGTACACACTTTAATTCTCATGTTAAGAGAAGGTTGATAAAATTCATTGGACACACTGTCAGGTGGGAAAACAATGAATATCAATAAAAAGACAGTTTTATACCATAATGGATTTTTTTAGAGGTAGTCTTAGGCAGAGAGAGAGAGAGAGAGAGAGAGAGAGAGAGAGAGAGAGAGAGAGAGAGAGAGAAGAGAGAGAGAGAGAGAATATTGAAGTATGTCATGGATAAATGTTGCTTCCATACTATGGTTTTCAATGTCACTGGTATAGGTCTGTTGTGATGACTTCAGCCCATTATCATGAGAAACTGAGATTTTTTTTTATACTTAGTTTTATAAATGCATGGGGTTTCTTCTTTCTTTCTTTTAGCAGTAACTAGTAAAGTCAAACTTGCTCATTTTCATAGAGTTACAGTTTGTTTTAGATGCTTACAGCTAAATATGCAGTGAACTCTACAGTTATGGATATACGATTAACCTCTTTCTTGGTCTGTTTGGCCTGATCTGTAGCTTCCTAGCTAATATTTCAAAATAACTGTTTACATCAATGACTTTACATATACTCTTTTCTGTTAATTATTTTTCTTTATAATAATGTATAGCTTTACATGTGAAGAGATGATCTTAACATATAATGTCTAGGTGTTGTAAAAAGAAAGCATGAGGAAAATGAGGAATGGGCCTGAATTTAATGGAGCTATCAAAACAGAGCTATCTGGTGGGTGACAGAGGAAGAAAGCACCATGACTAATAAGCAATTTTAATGCCTTTTATTGGTTTTGTGTAGGGTTCCAAACTTTTATTAAATGGCAGCGTTTGACCTGAAAAGTAATTTAAAATGAAATTGTCTCTATAAAAACGGACTATTTCCTTACCAATACAGGAATAGATTGCTACTTCAGACAAAGATAACTCAAAATTAGAATGGGTAGAAAAGACAGAACTGAAAAATCTGATCCTTGCCATGTAAGACCCTACCTAGCCTCTGCATGTCTTGGGAAAGTAGAAACATAGCCACTGCAGAGTCACTGGATCTTAAAGGTCCATAAATGCTACTGATCCCAAATGTATAATATCTGTTCCCCTGGGCTGTATGGGATTAGACAAACACAATGAAGCTGGGTAGAGGAGCTCATTAGAGTGCTGTGGAAAGTTCAAGGCCAAAGAAGCCAAACTGGGAATTTGGAACCGAGCTGTATCTAATTCCTGGTGTCCAGCAACCTAGTAAATGTTTGTCTGAAGCTGTGAAACAACAGGTCAAAAAGAAACAGATAACATGACAGAAGCCTGGAAGTCATAAGACCTACTTTAATTCCTGAATTAAATGCTCACTGTTACAGTCTTGGGACCTATGAAAGAAACACTATATTAATTTCTTTTGTTTATTTATTTTCATTTATACCTATGAGACTGAGATGGAACTGTTGGCTTAAACCCCTTACTTTGTAAATCACTGATACATTACTTCAAGCTTTCATAATTCATCTAGAGGGTGTAAAACTTCATTTCATGTGGTTCTGAAACCCAAAGTGGGATACATTACAACCACGCAGTCTGTCTTAGTGAATGCTGATTATAGTTCTATTATTTTACATAGCATTCATACTATATTTAAGCTTCTCTCTAACCATTAATCACATTTTATAAATTAAAAAAAAACTTCTGAATTTGTTTGAAGCAAAATAGGCCATGAAAATTATTGAGGATGCTGTGTGTCCGACAGACACCAGTGAATGGGCTGCACCTCTGTCTGCGTGGGTAGCACAAACTGCATTCAATGGATTATGAAAACAAAAAGAAATGAAGGCATGACGTTGGGCAGCAGGTGAAAGTTTATCTACCTAGAGTTAGGAAGAAGATGGGGTGAATATGATCCAAACGTATTGTATATAGTTCCCAAACAATTAATAAAAATATAATATTTCAAAACAGATATTTGTTAGAAATGTAAGACACAGATTGTACAGTAAATGCAACTATAATAAGACACATCAAAATTCATCATACTGAAGTTAGATAAAACAAACCAACAAAAGGATCCAAGAGAATCCAAGACAAGGTACAAAATTCAGAGACTCACTTGCTCTCATACTCAAGAGTCCCATAAAAATACTAAACTGAAGGCCATATGTTTGCATGGAGGACATGGTGCAAACTGACAGAACATATAACAGGCCTTATGCTTGCTGGTGCAATGAAAAAAGAAAGTAAAAGAAAAAAATACTAGGTGATGAGGATACTGTGGCTAACCCCAAGCTTTTCAGTACTTAGCCTTACTGCTAATTTTAATACCTACTTGCCTCTTCTTTTCTTTCTGAGCTCTATCTGAGCAAGTTGAAGGCCTGAAACATAATCTTTGTCTGCAGAGAATTCTGCTCTGGATTTAAGTTTTGTTTTGTTGTTGTTGTTTTCTTTTCTTTTTTTGTCTACTCATTAAACCAGTTCTAAGATGTTCTATTTCATTCTATTCTATTTCATCCTAGATCACTTTGCATGTTCTACATCCAATATACCAATTCCACAGCGCGTACTTCACTCCTATATACTATAGTCAGAATATACTGAGAAACACCCCAGGGGGCTGCAGTGTATTAATGTAGACTAGACAACACAGCAGAGTTCTTTAGCTTACTCCTAAAAATAATTCAGTCTAAAAATAATTCAGCCTAAAAATAATTCAGTAATATCTCAGCAGAGCAAGGGTCACTTCCGTATGCTATATGTACTGCATGCTGGGAAATATCCCAGCACCATATAGTTTATATCATATTTCTGTCTGTTGTTCTGTGTTGTAGTCAAGTTGGACTTGGTGTTTTGTTAGTATGAGACTTATCATAAATTCTCTCATAAAAATATGGTTGAATATTTGATGTGTTTGCCAGTCTTTTAGATTGTGGTGACAAAATAATAAGAAAAATTTTTGTGCATGCTATGCTAACCCTTGGGTGATGAGTGCCGCTGAGGAGTGCTGCCAAAGCTGGCCCTGGATGGTGAGGCACATTAACATATAAAGAGAAGGAGCAAACATGCTAATTCTTCCTATTTTCTCCTCATTTATCCCTACAATTATCCTATCTATGCGTGTCTCCATCCCTACTGCAAGGAAGACTTTCTCATGGTGCACTAGATTTCACTGGCTCCTCTGTTCTTCTTTGCCTCTTTCAGAAATCATGTCCAGTGATGCAAGGGTTAATAGTTTTCCACCCAAAAGCAAGTTTTAGCTGCTGTGTTGTTGACTTATAGTTCAGAGCTGTTTTATTTCAAGTCTCAATATTTAACATTACTGCCGTTGCCTTTCTTAAATGTCAGCTTCTTTTATTTTCCTTCATCACTCTTCCTTGATCACACTGACTCCTTTGTGTGACATGGATTTGCTGTCAGGTGCCACCCTAGGCCGGTCCCCAGGTTTTTCTGACTCTAGTCATTGACATCTTGTCAGCAGTGTCACCTACTTTGCCCCTCGGCCTCTGAATATGGCAATTGTTACCTTCTTGATTGACATTTTTGAAAAACTGTCAACATGTTTTCCTTATTTGGGGAAGATCTCAAATCCAAAGGCTCTCTTAGAGTTAATTCTGTATTTCAGTCTTTGAGCAGGTCTTCCAGCTTGAATGCAATATACTTTATGAGGAACACTTTGCAGGCTATTATTTTAACATTGTATCATACTTACTGGGAAGGAACTAGCAGCCAATGTTATGGTTGTAACTCAACTAATATATACTTGAATCACAAAGAGAGTATGCTGAAACATGTTATAATTATTATTCCTATGTACTTCAACTTCTGATACTGGCTTAGTTGTTTGTTTATTGATGAGGCATTTTGTAACTCCTCCCTAAAGCAGAAACTTCTGTCTCTATAAACACTTGTTCTTAATCAACATATTCTGTATTCTCTGCCTTTTACAATAGGCCACTTAAGTAGAATTTAACAAGAAAGTCACATTTACTCATACTCCTCATCTTCCCTGTGACTTCCTTCCCATTCCTCACTATCATATCATGAAGTAAGCAGAAGAATTACAAGTTCGACATCAATCTTGGCAACATAGGAAGTTGGAAACTATCCTATACCATTAGCAAAACCCTGTCCAAAAATAAATGAATAAAAAGTAGACAAAGAAAGCTGGAGCATATTAGGGAGTGACACCAAGAGATGTTCAATGGCTTCAGCAAAATGAGAATAGTGGAGTAGGAAATCCAAATACTTCTACTTACAAAAATGAGGAGCTTTCATTATTCACAGTAACCAATTTCATTATGAAAAATCACTGAAATTAGAAAGGAAACTTTCTGTGCATGTTATGCTTACCCTTGTGTGTCAGAAAACTTGAGAAAACCCAGGTTAAAAAAAAAGAATGAAAAAAATAATTTCTTCATGCAGTTCCCTCTCAAAGATGGCCTACAGGATAAATTCAAGCCGCAATCTTCCAGGGGGGAGTTGGGGGGTTGGGGGTTAGTTCACCTTCCAATCATGGAATAAGCAAATAGACAAAGATAAACCTTTAAGATCAGCAAGGAACAAGAGGAGGAAATACCAGTAATTATGGTATAAAACTTAGCAGTTTATACAACCTAACCCAGTGGTGTCACCCTATCAAGGCAGCTATGGGAGAGCCAAACAACATCTAGCCATGCTAACCGTGTATCCCAGGAAAAGGCTTTGTTCTTCCTTACAATTAATGAACTAGACTTAGCGAAATGACCTGTCTAGCCAGAAGCTCTATCTAAATACATGAATGTGCCCTCCCAGGAATCTCTACCAACCTCACGAATCAAGGTTGAGATCAAACTGCCCAATAAGCTTAGCAGCTGTCCCCACATGTAAACTCTGTGGGCTAGTCTAAATATAATTTGAATCTGGATGAGTGGTAAAATTTTTTCATCAGAAAATCAACTTATAAATGTCAACAGAAGTTGCTGCTGTTCCAAATGTGCATGTAAGAATGCCCAGATGGTGAAGAATCCCAAAAAAGAGTGTTAGCAAATAAAAGCATTGAATTTCCTGTAACTAACCCCAAATGCATCTCTAAAATATCAGCAAAATTTTCAGAATAATATTTTAAAAGATTGTCAGCATGGTCATCAAGAGAAATTTTATAAGTCAGGAGAGAGTGAAATGGAATAATCACAGTGCTGAAATAAAACTGTCAATAAAGAATTCTATACTTATAAAAATTGCTTTCCAAAAATGAAAGAAATTAAGACTTTCCAAGAAGTACAAAAATTGAGGGAATTTGTCACTATTACACTTATTAATAAGAAGTACAAAGTACTTGAATATAAAATGTAAGAAATATTAAAATATAAATATTACTGGTAAAGATAAACATACATAAAACAAAATAGTGTAATATATTGATGCTATTCAATTTATTTTACTTAAAGCACAAGTGGTTCAAGATCAAAGTAATAAATATAATAATATTCTGAAACATGTTAATAATTAAATAATATAAGAAGTATGATAATGTTAATGGCAATAAACTGAATATATAGACCATTTGTATACAACTGATCTTAATTTGATATCTGTTCCAAAAATACTATTTTAATGAAAACTTTACAACAAAATTATAAAATTCATATAAAAAGTATGGTAGATAGAAAAGTGAAAATGTAAAGGAATAAAAAATTTACCACTGAAAAAAAACCAAAGAAACCAAATTAAGAATAAAGGAAGGTAAAAGGAAAGTTCTAAGTGTCATAAAATCATAGGAAACAATTAGTAAAATGATGATAGCAGTTTCTCCCTCATTACTTTAAGTCAATATTTACTATAAATAAATAAAAATTGATGTTCTCAGTCAAATGACATAGAGTAGCTGAATTTTAAAAGGACACAACTACATACTGCTTACAAGAAACTCACCTTTGAATTAAAGATGAGGGATGAGCATGTGACACATACACTTAATAATTGCAGAATTTATGAGAGTGAGACAGGAGGGACTGTGCTCTGAAGGGCAGCCTGATTTACAAGAACCTATCTCAAAAATTCAAACCAAAGAAAACAAACAACTGATTCACAAGGATAGAACAGTATTTTTTTGTGTAAAGAATGACAAAAGAAACTATATTTGGGTTCATTTTAAGTAAAATACATGTTTAATAAATAAAACAACTTAAAAGAAAAAAAAACTTATTCCATAGAAATTTGCAATAAGATAATGTAATTATTCGATAGATACTTACCAACATTAGAGAATCAAAATCAGAGCACAAAATACACAGTAAGTGTCAACTAATCTGAAGGGATAGCAGACAGAACTATAATAATTATTGGGCATATCTATACTAACTTTTAAAAACTGCTGTGCCATCCGGATGGTAAAAGTAAGGAAAAAGAAGATTTGTCAATAGAATCTCACTATTGTCAGCAGAGTAATATGTGTGCATAGGATTACTATATCTTAGCAGAACTAAACTACACTGAGTGGACCTGCCCTATATAGACAAATAGACCACTGAACTTCTCCAGATTACACATTGCTTTTCTGTGCAGGAAGACTTTGCTGTAGTAGTAATTGCTATGACACAAAACAAGTTTTAATGAATTTAATAAAAAATTAAATCATCTATAAAAGAATACAAATGGAAATCAGTAACTATAGATAGTTGGAGACTCTTACATATACATGAATATTTTAATATAAGCTACTGTTCAAAGAAAAAAACAAAATAGACATCACCATTTCATAGAGACAAGAGAAAGCAAACTACAACCGGATTCATCCAAAAATAGCAATAAAAAGAACATTTGTAAGAGTAAAGGACTATCATTTAACAAAAAGAAAGATATTCAGTAAACAACTTAAACAGAATAAAATAGTGACTGGAATAAAAATACATAAAAAAATGTGACTAAAGCACCAAGAACCATTGAAAAGTTAAGGTTGTTTCTGCAAAGATAAACAGAATCAATAAATACTTAGACTAAGAAAAATGATAGAAGATTTAAAATAAAATTTCCTTAAGGCCTTATAACTGACGTCATATAAAAAGGGCATTATAAACAATTGTTTGCCTACCATTTCACCAACATTCAAATAATTATATAACTCCTAGAAAAGTGTGCAGCTTATTTAAACCAACAAAAGAAGGCCATAACAGATCAGTAACAAATAAGTTTAAATCAGTAATAAAAAAACACACCATCAAAAGAATACAGGACCCATTTGCTTCTGGGTGAATATTAGAAAATATTTAATGAACAATTAATATCTACTGTCTTCACAGAGTTTTTTTCTTTCAAACTCATAATAGGAGGCCAGATTCATCCTATTACAAAAAGCTATTTGAATACATTACACACACACACACACACACACACACACACACACACACACACAAGAAAACCTATAGGTCATCAATACCCCATGAACATGAATATAAAAATCTTCAGTGAAGCATTAACTAGCAAAGTAGAGGAATATTAAAGCATTATATAATTATCATTAAAAGAATTTCAGGCATCCAGAATATGAGTATCATCCCTAGGATCCATAGAGAGCTTAGCATATACAAATAAACAAACATGTCACAGCCATGTGAGCTGAATGGCAAGCAAAATATGGACATCTCAGTACATGAGGAAAGTAATTTACCAAAATTCAAGACCATTTTATGATTGATTTGCTAGATACAGCAAAAGCTTATGCCAACATCCAAAGGAAAGATGTGGAAAGTAGATGTTCACAGACAGAAAAGTGTAGGCAAGCCTGGAGCAATTTTGATGCATCCAAACAGAATCCTTTATTGCAGAGAAGGTAGCAACAGACAGAACAGGGAGACAAACATCAATAAGGAAGTATTTTCAAGCTGTATATCTGAAAAACAACTAATTTCTAAAATATATAAAGAAAGTAAAATTCCACAACAACAATACCAACCTGATTGAGAAAAACAGACAAACTAACAATAAACAGAGACAAAGACCTGAACTGACATTGCTACAAAAAGCCACACAGTTGGCCAAGAAGAATATGAAAAAGTTTGGTTTTTTTTTTTAAAGGCAAAATAAAGTCATTGGGAGATACCACCATTCACAAGAGAGATGATTACAAAAATCACTAATGTTGCAAGGTGGTATCCACATTAAAATCCTTGCACACTGTTAGTGACTAGATAATGGTCTAGTGACTGGAATAAAGGATGACTTTTTTTCAAAATGTGTACCTGGAATTTGTTTTCCAATAAAGCATAGAGGTCATGTGGGCCATTGAAATCAGACTCTCCAAGAGCTATAAACACAACATATTCAGCACAGCACTGCTGTAATCATTTGAAGACAACCTGAATGGCACAGGTAAACAGATAAAGAAATGCTATGTGTTATGCTAAGATGAAATACTATTCAGTAGTTGAAAAGAAATAAACGCTGTCATTTGTGACAACATGGATCCACTGCAATCCATCTTGCTAAATGCCACCAGTCAACCACAATGGGATTCACAGAGCATGGCTCTTCTCATGTGAGTTAGGAGACATAAAGTGGTCAAAAATATAGAAAAGAAAGAGAATGAGGTTTACTAGGGAAGGAAGGCATTCAAGAAGCAGGAGTGGGTGAAGCTCAGTGAGTACAAGGCCATCCTTGTCTACATAATGAGCTCTGGTACATCAAGGGCTACATATACAGACTCTATTTCAAAAAGAAAATAATAATAATGTCAAAGAGAAACTTACGTTTTCACAGAGGCATAATGAATCAAATTTATTGGATTCAAGTAAGGGGCAAGGGAAATGTAGTAATCAGAAAAAGATAGTCTGAGTGACACATAATGGTGGTGGTGTGTCAGAAAAATGATACATGAATGCAGGTACTAAGTGATACTAACATCAATGTATAGATTTGATTAAAATTCAGCTAAGTAAAGAATTCTATGGAAAAGATAGTTGTTTTGTTGTTTTACAAGAAGAACCCTTTCTGTCATACTCCCAAATTTGGTTAAATACGGCTTGATTGTTGGAGATGGGAGAAATACCCATGGGTTTGAATGAATATTTAATTTCCTGGCCTTATTCTATGCTCAAGTTAAAAGCATTTTTTAATTTGTATATTATTTTTATTTTTTACTCACTCTGCATCCCAATCACAGCCTGCCACCTCCTCTCTTCCAAGTATATCCTTAAAAATCCCTTCTCCATTGCCCCTTCTCTTCTTCTCAGAGAAGGTGAGCCCTACCTTGGGTACCACCCCACCCTGGAACATCTAGTCCCAGCAAGTCTAGGCACATCCTCTCCAACTGAGCCTCATCCAGGCAGTCCAGGTAGGGGAAGGGGATCCAATGGCAGGAAGAGAGACCAAGACAGCCCCTGTTCCATTTGTTAGGGAAACTATATGAACACAAAACTACATATTTACTACAAATTTGCATTTTTCAACAGTCATATGGATATATGACTTTTAAGAATCAACACAATATGGTCATTGCTTTATAGAAAAATTTCTGTAGTCTTTTATCTTTCCTAAAATTCTCATTACAAATTGCAACTTCTCAAAATGGAAAAAATGAAATGTGATTCTATTTTAAAGTTTTGATGGCCAGCCCTTGGCCTGTGTGTTATGAAGCAGCTATTTTAATTTATACTTTGTAAGTTGTTTTTTTCCCTTCCTGATGATTAGTTCTTCTGAAGACAAAGTACCTAAGCTGGAATCAATACATTAGCCCAGTCTGTGAAATAAGCAAGCTATATTAATAGCTACTAAATGATATTTATTTTTTTGTTTTAAAATGATTATAGAATGCATCTAGAGCAGGTATAGCCAAGGCAGAGTCACTGGTTGTTACATGTCATTGGGATTTAAATAAAATGAGTAAGTAGAAGCTGCTGGATATTTTTAAAGGATTGCAACATAGTGGTGGTGGTTTTTCCCCTTAATAATCTAGAACACTAGAAACAATTTTGCTTTCAGCAGCACTTAACTTTGTTATTTTTGCCCTTTATATAATTATTTTATGGCAAATGCAGGGTGGAAATGCACCTGGAATACACAATTATAATACAAGTCGCTTTTCCCATCAGCATAACCATTATATTTTCAGGTATTTCCATTAAAGTTCCACCAACTATCCAAGTATAATAAAAATACATTGGCAAATAGTGGGTGATGAAGTCATGCTAATATAAGCTCTCGTGATGGCTTCAAGATGCTACTTGACTTCCATTTTCAAATATTAAATACTGTACATTTTAAATTTCCTGATAAAAATTTTTCTTTCTGGGATTTGGGGGTTTTAGACAGGGTTTCATGTGGCACAGAGTGACTGTGAATTATCTTTGTAGTTGCAGCTGATCTTGAACTCCTGATTCTCCTGTCCTACTTCCCAAGTGCTGGATTATAAATGTACTCCATCAAATTCAAATTGAAAAGGGGTGTGTGTGTGTGTGTGTGTGTACATGTTCATGTATGTGCACACATGCACATATACATCTATGCTCTGTGTATTCAACCAAACTATCACAAAAATTCAAGTTACATCCTGATTTGTAGGCTATTAATATTTGAGATACATAATGTGTGTGCAAGCTGCAAGAAGCTTGTCATAATAAAGCAAGGATCCCTCTGGAGTCAGTTCTTGCTGCCCTACTTACATACAGTTTATCTGCAGCATGAACAAAGATTGCTTACCATCCATGACCCTAATCTTGCTCATTCGCTGAGGGAGAATACTTTCTGTTTTGAAGAGTGATTTAAAGAATAAAGAAGAAGCATTCACTGCTGGGTCTAGCATGAGCTTTGTTTGAATATGAGCAACTGCTTTTTCTATTTTGAGGATAAATTGACTCAGTATGTTTGTGTTTGATAAAGAAAAGACTTTACAGCAGATGTGCATCTTGATAGGACCTTTTCAATATCCTGGCAAGCTAAAACAATCCTTGTCCTACGGAATAGATTGCTTATAGACCCTGAGTACAGTAACATAAACATCTAATACAACCATGGAGAAACCTGCATCTCCACTTGAACACAAAGAGTTGGAAAGAGTGTCCATGTGACCAAAAAGTAGGTATTAGCTTTGGATTCACATGTAAATCCCTCCAGCCGACTTAATTTTTATCTTATTATTACATGTATTTATTCAATAATTGAAGGGCATATGTGTGCCACAGCATTCTTATAGAAGTCAGAAGAAATTGGTTCACTCCTTCCACTTTGTGAGTCCTAGGTATCAAACTCATATAAGCCTTGTCATCTCTCATACCTAATAATTTAAGAATCCTAATTGTGCTCTATTTCAAGATTTCCATGCAATAATTGTGAAGGATAATTAGTGTGGTCAGCAGAAGTTTTGAAACTCTTTATGTGTTTCTAATTTTAAGTGCAAGAAATAAATGGACTACACAAAGAAAATATCAATGGTCTTTAGAAAAGAAATAAAAGCCAACCAATGAGAAAGAATGAAGAAAATGTACACCGAAGAGAGTTTACTTGAGAGTTTCTAGGTTGGCCCACCTGCTGCACAGCTTAATTAGTCTGCTGTCCCTCTTCACTCTCTTAGTGACTTGACACTGAAAAAGTCCATTTCAAACCATAAGTTAAAAGTCAAGGAGTGGAGCTGGAGAGATGGCTCAGTGGTTTAGAGTACCTGGTGCTCTTGGGAAGTGGATTTAGTCCCTGAACCCACATCAAGCAACTGGCAACTATATGTAATTCCACTTCCAGGGGAGCTAATGACCTCTTCTGGCCTCCACTGGCACAGCATGCACATGACAGAGATACTCGCATGCAGGCAAAAAGCTCATACATGATATATGTATATAATATGTTTATACTATGCTCTATATAATACATATATATTTTACATATATAAATGTGTATATGTGTGTGTAAAATTTTTAAATGTCCACAGTATAGAAAACACTGTTTTTATCAAATGTGAAGTAGATAAATTTTTGTCAATCCACGTGACTGAATTATAAAATGCATGCATTTACATAATGAAACTTAACACTCTACTGTATTACTTACAGCCACTAGAGGGCTCTTCGGAGTGGCTTTGCAAGCAGGCAGGGCCACCACCTTTTGCCATTACAACAAAAACCCTTGTCTACAATGTCCATGCTTGGGAACTTCTCAATCAAGTGCCAAATAAAATAATAAAAGTCACATCATGTTAAACATAAGGTAAACTTTTTTTTTCTGCTAAGCTTCAGGGAGAACATACCTACATGTAATATAATTATTTCAACATGTTTCATTTATAACAATAAAAATAAAATAATCCTCATGTAAAATGGTTAATAAACATAGGGCAAATCACTATTTTATGTAAACTTATCACACTATTGAAAACTAATGCAAAGAAAGAGATGTGCATCCAAGTTCAACACTTCAATATATTGAATAGATGAATATATTTTTGAACACCTTTTTATGAATGCAGTCCTTCTATTGTCAGGTGCTTAAATTAAATTAAGCAGGAAGCACAGGTACATGAGCAAGCACATACAAAATTGACAAGGAAATAACTGTGCTTTTGGGGGTAAGTAATCTAGGGGATGGTACTTATACTTCCTTTTGCAGGATTCTGTTAAATTTCAAAGCACTTCAGCTGAATAAAATCACATACCACCCCCCACAAAAATACACTGAAATAGATATTACAGATAGATCCATAAAAGATGTTGTATTTGCAACAGAGTAAGTGGTTCAATCTCTGAAGCAAAAGAACATTGTTAAGAAACAGTGGGGGTGGGGTGGCGGTCGGGTGGCAGTCGGGTAGAGGATCCAGATTGAAATTAGGATATGTAACATTTGTGAGTTCTATGGGAAGTGACAGATCTTCCAAAATTTGTAGATGGAAATAAAATAAAAAAAATTTAATTAGAACTTATATAAATTTAGGGTCTCTTCTAATCTCTGCTATCAAGTCAAGCTTTGGAAAATGTAATTTATTTGACTAAAATCTTTACTTAGTTTCACAGAAATAATTCTCAGGGAAAATAAAGTTTAAAAACTTGGGCATCCCTCTCAGTTTCAGTGTCTCAAATGTCTAGCAATGGCTAGAAAGAGCCATGTTCATCTTTCTGTCTACACTGCAGATTCTGTACTTGATAACTTATCTCAGTCTCCATTTTTACTCTCCTCACCTGAGTTCTGTATGACTTTCGCCTTTTGTTTTCCTTTATTTTCATTTTTCTTGTTGTGTATGTTAAATAAGCAAAGAGGTTGAGAATGAATGATTGATTAAAACCTTTTATTTCTTAAAGATATATTGTATATATTAGCCGACTATAAAAAAACTACATATATGCATGTTTTGTGCATGTGCAGCTAAGGATCCTATAGGCATCTCATGTATTTCCTTTGTCTATAGGTTTTCTCTGTAAAATAAAAGTTTTGAAGTCAAGTATCTCTGTGATTATCCTGGTTCCGCATCTTGTTAATTTTCAGAGATAACCTGGCTGAACTCTTGAATCAGAGCCATATGTGCTAAAGTGCAGCCATCTATCTAACTTGACCATCACTAGATGACTTTCAGGTCACTATTGTTTCTTTTCAAAGATTGTTTTAAGTGTGCTGTCAAAGATTAATTATTTACTTAGCATATCAGCAAATTAGACAGCATATGGAGCTCAGAAATGAACCCATACATGTAATACAACAAATTTTCAAAAGAATATGTAATAAGAGAAGGACAGTTGCTTAAATAACTGAGTTGGAAGACTGTATAACTGCATACAAAATAGTGAACTAAAGAATTCAGGTTGTTGAGTTGGTGCGGCCATTCTTGCAGAAGACCTAGGTTTTGATCCTTGAAACAACTGGGGGTTCACAACTATCCATAACTATAGGTCCAGGGGATTTAACCCTCCTTCCAATTCCCCAGTCACCAGGCACAAAAGCCAGGTGCACAGACATGCATGCAGGCAAGATGTCCATACACATAAAATAAAACAAATAAATCTTTAAAATATTAAATATAGGACAAGGAACTTCCCAATTACTAGGAGACAACAGAGGGAATAATTATACAACACTGGCTTTGTCAATCAGTTTTTAGACTTGACTCCAATTGAGCTGACAAGTGTGATTAGACAAACCAGTCAATTTTCTGTACACACAAGGAATCAATTGACAGCACAAATAGAAAACTACAGGGTGATATACATTCAATAAAGAATTAATGGTTAAAATGTTAGGAAAACAAACCAAATGACTTAATATTGAGAAAACAAACAAAAGATTTTAGAAATATATAAGGTACACAAATATATACTTCTCTCAAATTATATGAATAGCAAAAGTTACATATATATGTATACATGCATATATATATATATATATATATATATATATATATATATATGCTTAATATTACTGATCATTAGGAAAAGGCAAATTAAAACCACAGTGAGGGTAAAGAGCTATATCTCACTTGTTATACTTCTTCCCTTATGCCAGGAAAAAGTGCCACAAGAAGTATCTTAGGAAAAGAAGGTATTATTTAGACTCACACTTTGAGAAGGGACATCATGGCAGTAGGTGGCTCCTTGACAAGGAGAGTGTACAGACATGGGGATGCTTGCCTCTTCACAACCCCATGGAATATAAAAAGAGAAATGGAGCAGCACCTGTCTCACCTTCTTCTTTTCACCCTGTCATTTACTTATAATCTTTAATCCATGGGATAGGAAGACCTACATTGAGAGTGTGTCTTCTCAATTTAGGTACTTCTGGAATGCCTTCAAAGACACACTCAGAGGTGTTCTTCCCACATGAGTCCAAAACCAGTTGAGTTGACAACAAAGATCAAAATTATAAGTCTTTTCTTTGTCACCTTAATACCCAAGCATAGTTAAACATTCAGTTGCAGCCCTCATCCTCCAGGCTCATGATACAGACAATGTGAAGTGCACTGAGTTTACTTGTAAGAGCACAAAATCTAGCAGTTTGCAAACTATTCCAAAAGCCCAAGTTCAAAGTGTCAAGACAGTCAAAGATTCAAAGTAATCTCTTAATTACAGGCCCCTATAAAATCCAATAAACTGTATCTGTTTCCGATATACATTGGCAAAGCAAAAAGTACATGGTCTCATTCCAAAACCGAAAATTGTGAAGTAGAAAAAAAAAATGGCTGAATTATGATAAATCACATAGAATAGATAGTGTTACAGCTAATATTGCTGTTCCATCCCTGGCATTTAGACTTCATGGATCATCTATGCTCCAGTAGCATCTAATACACTGTCCCTCTGGTGATATTGCCTGAAGCTCATTTCTCCTGCTCAGGGTCTATTTCCTGAAAGAGGTTCTCAGTGGACATCCCAAATTCCTGGCATATATAACATGCTTGAGTCTATATTTTGACCAAGACTCTACTTTCATGGTTTCATACAGTGGTCTTCCAAGTAATTTTTGCAAGAAATCTGAACCTGCCACACATACCTTTGTCCAACTGACTTTCTGGTATTTTACATTTTCATGTTACATTCATATGCTCTGCTGTTAGCTCAAGATGTCACCTGGCCTCCTATATCTGCAAAACTTTCTGGGTACTTTTTGTAACTAAACTAGAGAACTTTTGAGTTTCACAAAAACATACTTAGAGGAATGTCTCAGGTAATTCCAAATTCAGCCAAGTTGGCATTGACAAATCATCAGTATACCTATGAAATGGCAGCATGGCAAAGATTGTAGGTGGTAAATGTTGACAAGGATATGGTGGAGAAAAGGAATCCTTTTATCACTTCATATTCTTTGTGGGAACATAAACTATCTATTTAGCACTGATAAATGCTAAGAGTAAAAAAAGTGTAGATAAGTTTTATGTAAGAGCAACTTTTCCGGGCTGGTGAGATGGCTCAGTGGTTAAGAGCATTGACTGCTCTTCCAGAGGTCATGAGTTCAAATCCCAGCAACCACATGGTGGCTCACAACCATCTATAATGAGATCTGATGCCCTCATATGGGTGTCTGAAGACAGCTAGAGTGTACTTACACAAAATAAATAAATAAATTCTTTAAAAAAAAAAAAAAAGAGCAACTTTTCCTCACCAGTTGTAATTGTCATCTTGGAGGCTTACTGTTGAATAACATCCCCATTTCTAGTTCTTTCTGAACTGTGGCTGGCTGGTTCAACTCAACTGTTCTGGCTCAAATTCATCTCCAAGCTAAATGGCTTCACTTGGTTTCTCACTGAATTGTTCTGCTTAGAAGAATTGCCTCTTAATTCCACAAACCAGACTGGACTAACTGAGCATAACAACATGAACTCAACTGAACTGCATTGCTCACCAGAACTCAACCGAATGTACTCACTGAAATGCAATCTCTTCTTACTCACTCTGAGTTGCTCTTAAGTGGGCTCTCTTTCCTCTGCTGTTCTTGTGAGAGTTGGGCATATCCTATCTCTGACTCATTCTGTAAAACCTTCCTTTGATGCATCACTTTGTCTGCCCCTCAATTGGACATTATTTTCAAATGTGGCTACTTCTTTCTACAAACTAAATTCACCTTCATTGTTTTGGATTAAAGGTGTGTACTATATTGCAGCCAGGGGGATTAAAGTTGTGCCATTCCAGTCAGATCACACGGACCTAGAAGTCATTTGATTGTGATCCATTGCCAGAGAAGCCGTGTGGCTGACCCAAATTACTTTACAGGTCTGAAATCAGAGTCTTAGACAAGCAAAAACATACTTTCTGGATGTTTTTGAAGAAGTGGTCAATATGGGTGAGAAGAGAATACTGAGAATTTTGGAATCATTGAGAGTGAATTTCAAATGTTCTTACTGCAGATGATGTTAGTAATGTGAGAAGATGGACAACTTAACATGCCTTATTATATCATTTCACATCCATTTATCATAGGATCACCCTGAAGCCAACTAAATACACAGATTATAAGTTGCCAACCTAGAGTAAAACTGTAAATAATTGTTGTAAAACACCTTAATATCTGTTTGCTTCATGTACTAAAATGAAATGTAATGACTACTGTTAATTAAAAATATAAAGATTTAAAAAGAAAAGTATAAAAATAATAAAAAAAACAAACAAAATGGCCCAGTGATGTGAAGAATGGGAGACAGATGCATACACATCATATGTTCTTTTGGATGCATATACACACAAGTGAAATTTCCCTCATTTAGGTATAGTGTTATCATACTATTTTTCCCAGTTAATACATAGTAAACATTGTTTCAGTCAATGCACTCATTGCTTCTGTGTCATTTCTGATTCTGACATATAATGCCTTTCTGAAGTGGAAATTGCAGGGAACTAATAATCCCTGCTATTCAACATCTCTATCATATCTGTTATTTGCTAACACTACTGGGTGACTGAGAAAATAGTATTGTCTGAAATTGAAAATCTGGATACTGCGTGTTTTAGAAAAGAACACAATAAGGTCCAATTTAAAGCTGTTTGGTATGAGGGTACCCAGCACATCAGCAGCCAAAGGTGCTGAAACCTCTTGGAAATCTCGGTTTGGGGATGAGAGTAAGATTTGGAGGTATTGGTCCTTTGGTAAGAGCAGAAATTTGAGATTCATTCCACAGAGCCAGACACAGAAGAATAAGGCTTCTATCTAGTACAGGAAAAGAAGTGCAGCGAAGGGAAGATTTATGCCATGGGCCAGAAAGACAAAGCAAATGCAACTTTGTATGTGCACACACAAATGCACACATGCACACACACAACACTCTTATACATACTGTCAGATATGTAACCTGACTCTCATTTGAAAGACCTTTGTCAATATGTGTATGTTTACACCTTACTTGTTCACTATAGTTTTCATATATAAGCTGCAGTTATCTGCAGCATTGAAGAGATCGGATATTTCAGTGCCCAGCTATAGACAGAAGAAAACTGTCATTCATTTCATGTCAGAGGTATAAAGAGACGTCTGTACTCTTACTGTGAACATCATTCACAATGCCCAGTGTTGTGCCTGTGCATGTGCATATAAGGACAGTGCTTCTGATTTTTCCTACTGTTTACTTATCTCATCTCTCATGTTGAAACATCTCCCTTACTCTAACCTAATACAAACTTGATTCCTTTCAAACTATGGTCAAATGGAGTTAAAATGCTGCCAATACCAAAGGTAATTTTTGCCCAACCATCTATCTGATCCCTGCCCCAACATGCACTTGCAACTGTATACTACCTTCCTACTGCATGCATCAGCACTCTTTACATGTTAAACAGTATTTCAATTCAATGTGAAGACAAGAGCCGAGTACAATGAAACTTCCCAAAAATGTGCCTCATGAGGAGAAGGATGTAGTTAGATGTAGTGAATTTGAATTTGATCAGGGAGGGAGGAAAAGAGGATAGGAGGTAGAGAGACAGGGATCCATTTAAACCAGAGTTTTCTCGTGGAGTGTCCATAGCTAAAGCCTAGCCTTCATCTTCATCGGGCTCCCTTTTTGCAAAACCAGAAACACAATAGCCTTTCAACTGGCAAGTTTGATGCCTTTTTGCATATTAAGAGAGCTTTGCTCTGCTTTCAGTAGAGGACTGAAAATGATTTCTATGCAAGTCATGGCAATCTTTATCTACACAAGACACATGCCTATAAAATTAAGGTTCTGCTCAAATAACTTTTCTTTTGAGTGATGATTCACAAGAGAACTGAGTTCTACTTTTGAATTAAGTAGCCTTGTGTCCATTCAATAAGTACTTTGGCTGAGAATATTCATCATTTTTTGTATGTTTCAAGTATTTGTCTTTCATAGATAAACAGAAAGGGATGAGAATGGAACAGAAGAGCATGAGAATGAGGAAGGAAAGAGAGTACAGAGAGAGGAGAGGAAAAGAGGAGAGGACACTAGGCATGCATATTCTATCCTTTAGTGAGCCAGGTACCTCAGTGTTTTTATTAAAATATAATACTAGCCTGGTCACCATGGCCACTAAACAAAGGCTATGTGCATTTCTAAATCCCAACTGATGTTTCTAGTGTAAACTGGTATCTTTTAAGTTTCTGAAAAAGCAAACTCCTCCAATCCAAGTGTCTTATTTCTTTTGCAAATAGAAGTCTCCCCATGGCCTACTTTCATCATTCTTCAATATCCTTCTGAGGGAGGAAATGAGAGAGCCAGCAGTTCCACTGTTGGACTGAAAGCTACAGAGGAGAAGAGACAAGTGGAAGTTAAGGGACCTTCTTGGAGCCACATCCAGAGCAATAAGATTACTGGGAAATGGAATTTGGGCCTACTGACTTACACTGACCATATCTCAGCAATAAGACATTTTCATAAATTAACTTCAAAGAAGATAGGTTAATGGAACCAGAAAGACAAATTCAAATATGATTCTGTTTGTATTTGAATTTCAGTTTGTTTTAAATAAGAGTGTTTTGTTTGTTTAATTGATTTTCATTCTGTTTCTCTATAATATCATTTAACTTCAAAAATAACAATTATGTATAATATTGGACCACTGAGTTCTGAATTCTGGGCAGTTTTCCCTTAGGGAGATAGACTAATAGAGTCTGTATTCATTTGCATGCTATGAGAAGATTTGGGGAAAGATTATATGCCAGTTCAAGTATGCTACAAGAACAGTTATTGCTAACTTCTTTCTTGCAGGCACAATATGGAAAGTCAGTGCCTTCCCAGCCTACACTGCCCCTGTTTTATACTCCTGTTGACCTAGTGGACATCAGCGTGGAAATGGCAGGGTTGAGGTTTCCCAATCCCTTTGGCCTTGCCAGTGCAACACCAGCCACTAGCGCACCAATGATTCGAAGGGCCTTTGAAGCTGGATGGGGTTTTGCTTTGACCAAAACTTTCTCTCTTGATAAGGTAAGAAAACATGTTTGAAGTTATATGCAAATGTGTAGCATTCATTTTCAATAAAAGATAAATATGACATGATGGAAAGCCTTTAACATCAGCTATGCTAATTACTAAAGGAGCTGAAAACATTGGAGTTTAAATCTCTTTGATTCTGTCTGTCCTTCACATAGAGCAGTGTGAACTATATTCTCATCTTGTATTGTCTTAGAATTGTCAGAACTATATTTTGGCTGAGGATATAGCGTGGTTGGTAAAATCCTTTCCTGCAAGGCACAAAGATCAAATTTCATTCTCCAGCACCACATAGAACAAGTATGGTGGGACATTCCTGTAATCCTGCTACTAAGGGAATGGAGGCAGGATGCTCCATTGGCTATCAACCTTGGCTATCAGTCTGGGCTACATGAGAGCTGTCTCAAAAACCTATAGACAAACAAACAATCCCAAGACAGTATAGTAGTGATTGAACAGTCACTAATCCCCGTTTTAATTGAATTGAATTTACTGTGTTTATATTAGAAGGATGACATATGATGTTTGGCTACTTATATATGTCATGTAGTGTTTTATGTAACATTAAACATTCCTGTCTTAAATATGTTTTACTCCCTTCTGAAGAGAGCTTTAAAACTCCTTTCATCCACCTCTTTGAAATGCAAAGTACATTATTGATATTTATAGTCATGATTTTGTGTGGTAGCTTCCTAGAATTGCTTTCTACCTAATTTTAATCTGACTGATCCATTTTCCCTTACTACTCTCTCTTCCTACTACCCCAGACCTTAACTATTTGACTTTAACCTTCCACTCTTTCTCTTTAAGCTTCTAATAGATGAGTAAGTGAAACCATGTGCTACAAGTCTTCCCTGTGACTGATTTATTTCACTTAACTTAATAATTCAGGATTCAATGTGGATAGCTAAAATGTACCCTGTTGCACATCAGTACTGTATTTTCTTAATCTGTGCATCACTTGATGAACAGTAAAGAAGTTTCCATTTTGTGCTATTATGAATAGTGTATCAATCAATTAACATTGAATATAGACTGTTGGCATATTCATTTTATTTCATATATATATATATATATATATATATATATATATATATATATATATCCCATGGGGTGTTGACTGATAATATGAGTTTCTATTTTTAATTCTTTGTTTTGACATTATTATTTGGTGACTTGAGTATGTGTGTAAATTAGAACATATGTTTCAACTCAAAGCTAGGAAAACAATAGATTTAGTTAGTTTGCATAAAATCCTGTTATGCACTATGTATTTTACAGACTTTCTCACTGTATTTTTTGTTGGGCATAATAATATATATTATATTAATAAAATATACCCCCAATAGAATTCCTTGTGACAGTATGGTTTTATGCTTTTACAAAGAGTGCTATATACTTAAGAAATGGAAGATTAAAAATGAAAAAAAAAAACACTGCCAACCACTTGCTCAGCAAAGGCTCTTGCATCAAAGGCTGGTGACTCAGGTTGGGTTCCTAGAACTGAGATAGTAAAATTGACTCCTAAAACATTTCCTCTCTCTGCCACATGAACACTATGTCAAGGGCATGCACTCACAATAAGATGCATACACACTCACACACAAGCAATCAAGTACATTTCAGATAACGTTAAACACATTAAGCTTCTAAATGCACACTTCCAAAGTTGGGCAGTTTGTGGGATAAAAGAAAGACACCTTACATGGTGGTAAGTTAGGAGTCTAGTTTAGCATTTCATCTTTCATAGATTGAAAAGGTTTTGGAGGACAAGCCTCATCAATGTGATTAGCACTAAGTTGTACTTAGCAATAACTAATGTATAAGAATGTGTGGAATTAGTGGCTAAAGAGAGTATCATTATTTAAATCAGTCTTATCCTTGGGCAAAGGAAATAACAAAGAACAAACACACACTATTAAGGTCATTTTTTCTCCCAATTTTTTTCCTTTACTGGGATCGATAGCTGACATTATTATCCTTCATGTATTACAGCTGTCTTAGACTGAGAGTTTTATAAGAGGTTGGGTAAACGTGGCCCAGGAATCCAGAAAACTTCAGGAGTTAGAAAAATCAGAGCAAGGAAAAAAATATTTCTTATGGATTGTCATACTTAAACAGAAAAGCATATGTGAACATCAAGAAAATCTCTTACTAAAAAAAAATTTAAAAACCTCTTACTAAACAAAATATTAAATTAAACTGAATAGTCTAGATTCAGATTTTAAAATATTATGGATGAGATGGGTCCATTCTTGTAGAATATTAATAGTATATTTGTCGTTATTTGTCTTCATCCTTTAAGAATTAGGGGGGCTGTAACACAATGTTTAATTTGTTGGTTTCAGACGTCTCTAGAGCATTTGGTGATCTATTAGTTGTGCTATGTAAAATACATACATGTAATAGATATTTAATTAGGTGTAAGTGACGAATTAATGGTTGAGGAAGCTGGGTGGCTTGGACTTGCTGCTGGCTTCCCAAAATTGAATTCTGAGTCATCAGAGACAGCCCTGTTTCCTCTGTTGCTGATGTGCATTCCTTCATGACCCCATGTCATTCAGGCACATGGAAACTGCTTCATTTATTAAGATCACCTGCAGAAACAGGTTTAGAAACTAACTTCCTTCTAAACTTCCAATCTGGATATAGTCCATCCATTCAGATGTCTGTGCTACATATCAAAATGGAAGATATGAACAAATATAATTTTTTAAAAATCTGGCACATAAAACATAATGATGACACCACTAGGTTTATTTGGATAGTGGGTACAAAACTAGGGTGCAAAGACTATTTTAGGCTTATCTGTGCAAATTATAATTGCAAAATTCACAATGCCATCTTGCACATGAGTAATGGTGTGTCAAAAAAAAAAGATCCTTCAAGATCCTTCTTATTCATCAGCTTATAGAACACTCCAAGTCCTAGACAACTAGTTTGTTCTTACATAGTTTTTAATTCCTGATAAAGCCCGTTGTAAATATATAATTACATCTTATGAGAGCTTGTACTTTCTTTTGGATGAAATGTGTTCGTTTACAACTTGTGAACTCTCATTTTTTTCCACACACAACCTTTTCTAAAGACAGGTATTAAAATAACACCTATAGTATACATTGTGTGTGACATTACATCAGACCAATTTAGATTGGCCTTATTATAATTTATTATGCCAATTCAAGGATCTGTTTAAAACTTATTATAATTCAGAATCTTGACATTTGAAATTTGGATGCTCATAATATGACAAAGGCTAGTCTGTGGAGTTTTGTTATCATATGAAATATTAATATTTCACAACACATCTTTGATGAAGTACAATTTGCCGAGCCTGCATATGATAAAGAAATTAAATGCTCACCAAGGGAGTTCAGTCAGAATTAGAGCCCTGCCTGAACATCTGCTGGAAGTTTCATTATCCAGTGCTATGCCAGTGTGGCTCCCTTGTTTTTCTAGATTGACAGCTGAATATTGCCCTGATTCCTGCAGCAAATACATTTAGCTCAACGTTGTCCCTCCCCTCTGCTTTGTTTTATTTTTTAGGGAGAGTGTTGAAGGCTGCTTTTGATTTTCAAACTATATTTTTTTATACTTTTGACATTTGTAGATGCCACATTGAGGTCTAATACGCTGTAGCAGCAATAGGCCATTGACTTGTAGGGAAATGCCAGCTGATATCTCAGTAAACAGAAATATTATTATTCTTCACTGTGCTGTCTGTATAAAAGCTGGGTGTACTTTCTTTAGGGAGGCAAATGATCAGACTTTTAATGCCAAATATAAAAAGATCTGTGTTTGCTCTTGTGTTAAATAACATCAAAGATGGCTTTTGCTAACTCTTCTTCCTTCCCCAAATCAATCTTCATAAGAGCAAGTGTCCCAAAATAACTAGATTGCTTTCTTTGAGATACCATGTTTTACAAGAATGACAAGTGATATTTAAAACAAGTGTATGAATCACTCTCTCCATAAATATAAGTTTTAATTTAAAAAATGAAAAAGATGGAAGAGAAACCAACCTGTCAAGCTTGATTAAAGCTAAATTATCATGATGAAATGGAGAAGTGCTTTGTTTATAGGAAATAGTAAAAAGAGCGATGGGCATCACGTAAAATAACCCTTGACCTGGGCTCACATTATGAATAAGAAACAGATAAATAACGTTTATTTATGTCAAATGTCTCTGTAAATCTGTCTTATCATAGAGATGCATATTTTATACTGCAAACGTGTACCTATATATTGAGCATCTGGTTGAGTTTTTAGTAATACATTTTTGCATTAGTATATCCTGTTTTAATAAGTGTCAGATTGCCAAATAAATTGGAAAATTCATAATGTATTATCTCTCAACCTTAAAACCTGAAAAACGTAAGGTTCCTCATTATTTCTGTGCAATCACATTATGGATTGTAGATATTTGGGTAAAATACACACTTACCATATATCACAATTTTGAGGAAGAGTTTAGTAAACTTTTCACAGACACCCGACACAAATGAATAAATAGATTATTTGCCACCAGCATATTGAGCTGTTTCTCTCAGCCATTTAAACAGATAGTTAACACATAAAGCAATTGACTGTTCTAAGTATTGATCTCAATCACAGGATAAAAAGCCAATTTAAAATTTCTCATCTCCTGTTTTGTTTTTTCTATACCTGTCTGAAACTGAAAACATCAATGGAATTTCTGCAAGCACAGATGATGTTTTAAGAATGAAATTACTGAAGCCTTGAAACGAAGAGGGTTATTGGGAAGACAGAATAGAAATCACATAGTATTAAGAAAATGCATAAAAATAACCTGGTCTGACTATGTAAGATCATTATATAATTAGTATTTATATTAGTAATTCTGCATCTCTATTCAAAATTAGTAATACAGTAATACTGCATTCATAATCAGTGTTAGTAATTCTGATAGAGGAAACATTACTCAGTGTGTGAATGTGTGTGTGTGTGTATGTGTGTGTATGTGTGTGTCTGTGTGTATGACTCTGTGTCTCTGTGTCACACACATGTGCATATATATGAATGAAGAAACCAGAGGTTGACATCTGATGTGATTCCTTCAGTTACTTCTCCACATAAAGTTTTGAAGCAAAGTCTCTCACTGAATCTGGAGTGTATATTTTATGTAGACTGATTAACCAGCAAGTTCCAGAGATATTTTTGTTTCCACATCCCCAGATCTGGGATTTAAATACATTATGTCTTTAATTTTTAATTTAATGTTTTTACTGGGAGATGAGAATCCAGTTTAGCTTCTTAGTCTTTTGACAGCCAAGACATCACCCCCATAAACTTTAATTTTTTAGTAATAAAATTATCATAGATCTTAAAGTCAAAGCAGCCCACTGTAGCTACATAAAGATCTATTTCAGAAACCTATCTATTTTATTGATTCTAATTCAGCCATATCATAAATCCAGCCCATGCTTTTTAGATACATCTGCACTGTGAGACAACATGAAGTAAATTTGTATAACTCTGTAAAACAAAGTTGTTGTTTTTTAAATAATTTTTATTATGATTTAATTGTGTGTTTTTCTGTATGTATGTGTGTGTTTATCTGTCTTTGTTAGTATAGATGTATAGATGCTCACAGAGTTAGAATATACCAGAGCTGGAATTATTCAAGTTGTTAAAAGTCACCTGAAGTTGGTGCTAAAAAACTGAACTTGGGTTCTCTGGAAAAGTCATAGGCATTCTTAACTGGTGAGGACTCTGTAGACCCAGAATTATTAAGTGAAAATATATAATATTTATTTCATAATAAATAAATTCCTTAATTGGAATGCTATACAGAAAGACAAGAAAGAACTGTAATCTGGAATTCTCTAATCACTAAT